>NW_028320316.1:65000-113654 GCF_062004578.1 Staurois parvus | reverse complement strand
TCCTCCTGCCGCTGCTTGAAATCGGGAGTAATGGCAAGGTGGACTCCTATTCTTGATGCGGTAGTTGCCGCTGTTGATGTCACAGCAGGGAAGAGGGCGGGAGGAATGAAAGGAAGGACTCCTCTTCTGAATGCACCGGCTTGCTGCTGCCGCCGCTGAACTCAGATAGGGGAGGAGAGCGAGAGGCACTGCAGGTCTACAGTGGGAGCGGGGGAGGGAAGCCAACCTTTCATATTAACAAGCGGGTCACTTCCCTTTTAATAAGAAGAGTTGAGCAGCTCATGCGCTCAGTGGAGATCTTCTGTGCCTCCCGCCCTCCTCCTCTGGGTTCAGCGACGGCAAATCGGTACATTCAGAAGAGGAGTCCTTCCTTCCATACCTCTCACCCCTTCAACAGCAGTGGCGAAGATGGCGGCGGCAGGTGAGTACATACAGACCAGGAGTCCACCCCGCCAGTCCTCCCTCCATGCCTCCCGCCCTCCACAATGCGGAGTTCAGGTAGGGAGAAGATCATGCAACCACATTATTTTAGTTATTCATTTTTACTTCAGTTTGTTGTTCAGAAGTTGTACAGTTTATAGGTCACATTAATGGTGGAAAAAATTCTGAAATTTTTTATCTTTGTCTCATTTTTTTACATCACAAAAAGCTAATATTTTACCAGGGGTGTGTAGACTTTTTATATCCACTGTACAGACTGATTTTTACTGTTGTGGGTTTTTAGTAACACTTTAAGGACTTTCTACCAGACACCATGTGACAGTGTTGGGTGCCTCCATGGCCGATCACAAAGCACCAGAGCCGTCTAGTTGGAGGAATGAGAGTCATGTGATCACCATACCAAACAAGACCCAGTAGAGGAGTATAGGCAGGGATTAAAAAAGAACCTGTTGCTCACTCGTTCATGTAAACCTGCAAGGAGCCTCCACTGCCAACGGATTGCTTTGGTCTCATTCTCTGACCTCTAAGTCACAGCTGAGTCCTTTAGTGACGTCAAGGTCAGAGCAAGGAGCCATGGTGGGCGGCAGAAGACATAAGACACCCGACACTCCCAACAAACGGATGCTAAAGACACTAATGGAGGCTGCAGTGCTGGAACAGAATGAAGTAGTACATAGAGGCCACCAGAGAGGGGAGAAGAATGGCTCTTCTTCTGCGGGGAGCTGATGTCCTGATTTCTCTAGAAAACCAATAGAGTGCCCATTAGGACCACAATGCTGCGTACGGCAACCGCGCACATTACATTAACTCAAACCACCCATTCATTAAATGGGCTGAAGTGCACATGAAGAATGAACAAGCTGCATTTTCCCACAGCACACCACACCTGGAGCTATACCGTCCTGCAGCAAACCTGCGTTTTTTTTTAAGGTACACTCAAAATGAATGGCAGTGCAACACACAATGTGCATTACAGCAGCATAATGTCCCTTTCGAGAATTATAAAGTATTCTGATTCTGTATGAATGAAACCTATAAAGGTGCAAGCTCTGACACCGTCATCCTTATCCCTTCCCCCACCACCTAGGAAGTCACCAGCTGAGAAGAAGCATACAGGTCAGGAGTTACAACACATCACTGCCAGCATGATTTTTCAGGGCTCTTGCATCAATAGGCTTAATTCACACCTGGCTGATGCGATTTTCTGGCGCAGTCTGTGTTTTGGCTACAATAGAGCTCAATGGAGAAATACAGAAATGCACGGCAGTGCGTCTTTGCCGCGTTTTGCATTTTTATTCTGCCCAGCAACAATTCCACTTTAACAGGAAAAAAAAGAGAAGAAGGAAGAAAGGAGGAGGAAGAAAGGAGGAGGAAGAAAGGAGGAGGAAGAAAGGAGGAGGAAGAAAAGAGGAGGAAGAAAAGAGGAGGAAGAAAAGAGGAGGAAGAAAGGAGGAGGAAGAAAGGAGGAGGAAGAAAGGAGGAGGAAGAAAGGAGGAGGGAGGAGGGAGGAGGAAGAAAGGAGGAGGGAGGAGGAAGAAAGGAGGAGGGAGGAGGAAGGAGGAAGAAAGGAGGAGGAAGGAGGAAGAAAGGAGGAGGAAGGAGGAAGAAAGGAGGAGGAAGAAAGGAGGAGGAAGGAGGGAGGAGGGAGGAGGAAGAAAGAAGGAGGAAGAAAGAAGGAGGAAGAAAGAAGGAGGGAGGAAGAAAGAAGGAGGAAGAAAGAAAGAAGGAGGAAGAAAGAAGGAGGGAGGAAGAAAGAAGGAGGGAGGAAGAAAGAAGGAGGAGGAAGAAAGAAGGAGGAAGAAAGAAGGAGGGAGGAGAAGAAAGAAGGAGGAAGAAGAAGGAGGAAGAAGGAGGAAGAAAGAAGGAGAAGAAGAAGGAGAAGAAGAAGCAGGAGGAAGAAAGAAGAAGCAGGAGGAAGAAGAAGAAGCAGGAGGAAGAAAGAAGAAGCAGGAGGAAGAAAGAAGCAGGAGGAAGAAAGAAGCAGGAGGAAGAAGCGGCTTTTTTTGGCTTTTGACGTTTTTTTCTACAGCCAGTAACCCCCAGCATGTTCTCCTGTGTGTCCATCCCCGGCATGTTCTCCTGTGTGTCCATCCCGGCATGTTCTCCTGTGTGTCCATCCCCGGCATGTTCTCCTGTGTGTCCATCCCGGCATGTTCTCCTGTGTGTCCATCCCCGGCATGTTCTCCTGTGTGTCCATCCCCGGCATGTTCTCCTGTGTGTCCATCCCGGCATGTTATCCTATGTGTCCATCCCCGGCATGTTCTCCTATGTGTCCATCCCCGGCATGTCATCCTATGTGTCCAGCCCCGGCATGTCATCCTATGTGTCCAGCCCCGGCATGTTATCCTATGTGTCCATCCCCGGCATGTTATCCTAGGTGTGCATCCCCGGCATGTTATCCTATGTGTCCATCCCCGGCATGTTATCCTATGTGTCCATCCCCGGCATGTTATCCTACGTGTCCATCCCCGGCATGTTATCCTACGTGTCCATCCCCGGCATGTTATCCTACGTGTCCATCCCCGGCATGTTATCCTAGGTGTCCATCCCCGGCATGTTATCCTACGTGTCCATGCACAAACAGACTGGAATCAAAGTTTTTTTGGCTGGAAAAAAAACCCAGGACAAGTGGGTTTCTAGAGGAGTTTTTTTTATCTGTAAAAACCCTCTAACGCAGAAAAACGCTGCAAATTGGCGTTTTTGGATGTTTTTTGACCAAAAATCGGGTTTTTTTAGTAAAAAAAAAAACGCTAAAAACCACAAAATGCGGAAAAAGCGCAGGAAAACGCCAATAAAAAACTGCTGAAAAACTCATGTTTTTAACATGACTTTACACAGCTAACTTTACCAGTGTTCTCAAAATGTCCCGTGTACATGAGGACTAAACCTCCGCGCTCCCACTGTTCTCTCCATAGTGCAAAAGAAGAGCAAAAAATGAATTAGAAATGACCGTCTCAGAACTGGAAATTTCAAAAACAATGCCAGAGACCTGAGAGTACGGAGGCTAAATGGTTAGCACTTCCACCTGGCAGTACCAGGGTCGTAGGTTCGAATCCCAACCATGGCACCACCTGCCTGGAGTTTGCATGTTCTCCCTGTGCGGGTTTCCTCCGGCTTCCTCCCACACTCCAAAGACATGCTGGTAGGTGAATTAGCTCCTGTCTAAAATTGTCCCTAGTATGTGTATGTATGAATGTGAGTTAGGGACCTTCGATTGTACACCCCTCAGGGGCGGGGACTGATGTGAATGTACAATATATATGTAAAGTGCTGCACAAATTGTTGGCGCTATACAAGTACCTTTTTTTTTTTTTTTTTTTTTTTTTTAAATGGTTGAACTGGATGGAGCTTTATATTTTTTCAGCCAGACTAACTATGTAACTATATGAAATAATAAATTTGGCTCACTGGCACCTGCCCAAAACTCCAATGCCAGTTGCGGGTGGACTTTCTCTAGCTGTGTATTGGCTGCTTCGCTGCACAATGGCTGCACCCAAATCAAGCTGCAGCGAGGTCAGGAAGAAACGCAAACAACTTGTTCAGATCTAATCGGATACACAGCTCATAAAACACGTCAAACAATTTCTGTAAAATGAATGTCCTGCCAGGCGGAGGCTTTGTGAAGATGTACGATTGGCTCCGGCACGGCGTTCGGAGTTATTTGTTTTCCTGTAGGATCAGTGTAGGAATGGTCTGAGGTTCCGGTGATGGATGGCATAACAGGAGACGTGGCAAACCTGATCGCAATTTATTGCTGCAGCCTTTAGAAACATCCAGTGTTCCAGGCCGGCAATTCCGATGGCAGCCTCGGATTCTACGCAAAACCGGTTCAAGAAAATGGTGCGCAGCTCAGAAGAGCAACTATGGACGAGGCTGGCAGCGGAACGCTGGGCACTGAAACGTTCGCTAACCGCAGGTTCACACCGACGAGTTTTCCACAGTGTTTTGCAGAAACGCGCTACTGTCCGTTTAATATGATTTCCTATGGGACACGTTCACACCTCCGCGTTTTCACCCGCGTTTTCCATGCATCAAGCAGCCCATTCATTTGAAAGTCCACGCATCAAGCAGCCCATTCATTAAGCAGCCCATTCATTTGAAAGTCCATGCATCAAGCAGCCCATTCATTTGAAAGTCCATGCATCAAGCAGCCCATTCATTAAGCAGCCCATTCATTTGAAAGTCCACGCATCAAGCAGCCCATTCATTTGAAAGTCCACACATCAAGCAGCCCATTCATCTAAAAGTCAATGCAATAAGCAGCCCATTCATTAAGCAGCCCATTCATTTGAAAGTCCACGCATCAAGCAGCCCATTCATTTGAAAGTCCACGCATCAAGCAGCCCATTCATTTGAAAGTCCACGCATCAAGCAGCCCATTCATTTGAAAGTCCACGCATCAAGCAGCCCATTCATTTGAAAGTCCACGCATCAAGCAGCCCATTCATTTGAAAGTCCACGCATCAAGCAGCCCATTCATTTGAAAGTCCACGCATCAAGCAGCCCATTCATTTGAAAGTCCACGCATCAAGCAGCCCATTCATTTGAAAGTCCACGCATCAAGCAGCCCATTCATTTGAAAGTCCACGCATCAAGCAGCCCATTCATCTAAAAGTCAATGCAATAAGCAGCCCATTCATTAAGCAGCCCATTCATTAAGCAGCCCATTCATTTGAAAGTCCACGCATCAAGCAGCCCATTCATTTGTAAGTCCATGCAATAAGCAGCCCATTCACGTGAATTGGCTGCCAAATACACCGAAAAGGGGGATGTAGGTTTTATGTACCGCAGCGCACCCCTAGGTATGGTGCATTAAGAATGAATGGCACCACAGCACACCGATAGCGTGTAACAGTATGAACCCAGCAAAAATGAAGTATAGTTACAATTTTGGATGTTAAATATTATTTATAGAGATGGAAACATCAAACCAGAGGAGGGATTGGATTCCAAACAAGGGACAGTTGGGCGCTCTGCCTAATAAATGGCAGCTGAGCGCACAAACTCCTGTTGTCGGGGGAGGGTATGTTCTTATCACCAGGTATTATAGCAGGTCAGCCCCTCCCCCATAGCAGGTGCTCCTGATTACCCTAATGTGACTGCCTGCCCCCTACAGACGGGGCTCAGCCAGCTCTGGACACGGAACACGGAGGGGAGCAGAGCGATCTTAGTGAGTATGTTGTGTGATATTCTGTAACGATCGATCGGAATTTTATACGCTTTCCGTTCCACGTTCCCACAGAGAGTTCAGCAAAGTCTCCCTCCAGGCTCTCTCTGGTGGCAGGACGCTGCGATTTTACCCCTGCGTGAAAGGCTGCCGAAATGTACGTCAGGAAAACCATTGCGGACCACCTTGTGAAAATGCTAATTGCCTGGCTGCCAGAATGAAACGCTTTGATCCTGTAAGCAGGGAGAGTCCCCATCTGCGTGCGGGACAGCCAGGCGATTGGCATTTTGCGATAGAAATCTACATATGGCCGCTGCAGCCAGCTATAGATGTGCCTTGGGGAGAACCGCACATTGCATTACCATGAGTCACCTTAAGCCCGGGTTCACACTGATGCGGTCCAGAATTTGTAGCGTTTTCAGTGTGAATTCCATACCACATCAGAATCGCACTCCGTTCATGTGAACCGCTGCGGGGGGTGCATGCTAAGTTAACAACACCCCGAAAGCAGTCCGCAAAACGCGGTGCGATGTGCAGAATCGGATCGCATAGGCCTGAATACCCATGCGATCCGATTCTAGTGCGGACCCAAAAAAGGGTCCTGCGCATTTCTGGTGCAGACGCGGTGCGATTAGTGCCATACAAAATGTACGGCTCCGATCGCACCGCACACAAATCGCATGTGATTTGCAGAGAAATGCGGTGCGGTTCCTGTGCGAATCACATGTGATATACCGCACCGCATATATGTGAACCCGGGCTAAGTCCCAGGTCACACGGGGTGCGACTTGGCATGCGATTTGCATGCCATGTGACTTGGAAATCTCATGCCAAGTTGCACCCTATTGAACACAACTACAGCAGTCACATCTGTTTCTAAAGCAGCGCATGCACTACATTTGATGCAATTTGCATAGACAACTGTGTCTGATGTCTTGAAAAATCACACCTCAAATCGGCGTGTCATCCGACTTTGAAATTGTGCAACTTTAAAGTCGGGGGTCGGTGTCACTGAGGTGTTAGGCTCTGCTCACACCAATGCGTTTTTTTTAGTGCTTTTTGCAGAAGCACACTACAGTCTATTTAACACTGTTTCCTATGGGACGCGTTCACATCTGCGCCTTTTTTTGAGCCGCTGCATTTTTGGAAACGGTCAATGACTTTTTATAAAAAGCAGCGTTTTTGCTACAACAGAGTTCAATGGAGAATCTGCTGAAATGCATGGTAGGAAATAAATGACAAGTCTGCGACCAATCACTGTGCGGCTCTACTTAATAAACCTATAAGCAGCAATTATAGGCCCCGCCCCTGCGTACACGTCATCAAAAACTGGAACAGCGTTATGAAAATATTCCGACACAAATGACAAAATCGCATTCGTTATCTGAAACAACTTAAAGTGTTTGTAAACCTCAGACAGGAAAAATGAGCAAAGCATATCCCTCTATAGTGTGTGCTTGTCTCAGTCCAGAGCACTAAGCCCGGTAAATCACATGCGATTTGTGCGCGGTGCAATTGGAGCCATACGTTATGTATGGCTCTAATCGCACTGCATCTGCACCACAAAAGGTGCAGGACCCTTTTATTGGGTCCATACTAGAATCGGATCGCATGGGTATTCTCACTGAGTCGATCTGATTCTGCACATCGCACCGCGTTTTGCGGACCGTTTTTGGGGTGTTGTTAACTTAACATGCACACCCGCAGTGGCTCGCATGAACGGGGTGCGATTCAGCAACTGTAGCTGCTGACTCTTAAAATACAGCCACTCACCTGTCCCTCGGTCCTGCGGTGTCCTCACCACGGCTGGTTTCACCGGCCGTCTTCTCTCCCCGGCGCCGGCATCTTTAGTGTGGGCACCCGACTGACAGCTTGTGGTTTCACAGCCGGGTGCCCACTGCACATGTGCGAGAAGTGCTGCACTTTGTGAATGGCCCTGTAGTCTTCTGGGACCTGTCCAGAACACTACGGGAGGGAGGGGGGAGGACGCCTTCCGCCACCGAACGCCTATTCGATCGCAGTGGGAGTGGGTAACTGTCAAATCCGGATACCCGCTGCCCCAAGGTGCCAATCCTTAATGGGGAGCGGGGACAAAGCATTAAAACGGAACTTCTCCTTTTTAACATACACACCCGCAGCAGTTCACATGAACGGGGTGCGATCGTGATGCGGTGCGGAATTCGAACAGAAAACGCTGCCAATTCCGCGCCGCATCAGTGTGAACCCGGGCTCAGTCATTTCTGTCTGCTGCCTCCTTCCTCTGCTATCAGAATGAGTCACTTCTGACAAGTCTGACACCAAGAAAAAAAGTGGTGACAGGGGAGGGAGCTCCAGCTGATTGACAGCCTCAGCTCTGTTCCTGTGAGCTGCGTGGAGCAGGGTGTGTCCCTTCCATCCAATCATCTCTCAGAGTTTTCCTCACTGAGATCTGAAGTGTGTAACTTCAGCTCTCCGCGCCCCCCCACCCCCTCCCTTTTTTTTTCTTCTGAAAGCTCAGACAAGCTTTATAAATTCTGGAATTTTTATCTGTGGTCTTCTCTTCTCTATAGCAATTCTCGGCTGATTTGTGAGCCCGGGAACCGATCTGGTGCTGGTGGCAGCTGGTCAGACATGAGTGAAGGAAAGATGGCCTCCACTCATCTCTATGGCCTAGGACACGGGTGTCAAACTGGTGTCCCTCCAGCTGTTGCCAAACTACAAGTCCCATCATGCCTCTGCCTTTGGGAGTCTCTGCAAGGGACAGAAGTAATTATGGGGTTAAATGGCGGCCGTAGACGGGACGAAAATTGGCCGATTTTTTTTTTTTTTTTTTTTTTTTTTTAAATGTTGGTGGTAACGTCAGCCAAACTACTGATTGTTCATTTTTTTTGGCCGGTTTTCAACCCGTCTATGGGCTGCTTAATGCAGGCCATACATTGTTCGAAGTCCGAACGATTTTTTCTTCTGAAAATCAAAACGTCATTGGCTTGGTAATCCGATGGCGCCATCATTGATTTCAAAAATCAGCCGACCGAGTCAAAGTTCACCCCATATAACAGGCGAAACTTCTGTTCCTTCCAGGTCACGGCTCATGAGCTTTTTATTTTCGGAAAAACGATCGTACGATTTGGCCATCATTGAGTCAAAAATCGGTCGTTTTCCACGAATTGTCCAACATGCCCGATCACAGAAAAGGGGAGGAACCACGAAAATCGGCCGGTGCCATTGACCCACTAACGGAGCGAAATATGGGCATACTGTTTAATGCAGGCCATACATGGGTCGAAGTCCGAAGGATTTTTCGTCCGAATATCGGAAACATCATTCGCTCGATAATCCGATGGGGCCATCAATGATTTCGAAAATCGGCCAACCGAGTCATAAAGTTCGCCTCAGGAACATCTGTTCCTTCCAGGTCACGGGCTCATGCGTGTATTCTTTTTGGAAAAAACGATCGTAGGATTTCACCATCATCAAGTCGAAAATCGGTAGTTTTTCACAAATTTTCCAACATGCCGATCACCGAAAAGGGGAGGAGCCCCGAAAATCGGCCGATGCCATTGACCCCACTAACTGAGTGAAAAATCGGCCAATTGTTCTTAGGTACCGCTCCCACTTCTGCTTCATTTCGCCTCCCCCCAATCCCCCCTCACCCCATTTGGCACCTTTTGGGGGGGGAGCGAATACCTGGTCTTTACATTTACCGCTCCCACTTCTGCTTCATTTTGCCTCTCCCCAATCCCTTGAACCCCTCCCTCACCCCATTTGACCCCTTTGGGGGGGGGGGGGGGGGGAGTGAATACCTGCTCTTTACATTTACTGCTCCCACTTCTGCTTCAGTTCGCCGCAGTGAGATGAGCCGGAAGTTTGGCATCCCCCCGCAGTCCTCTGGGGTACTTCACAGGTCCCAGTGGACTGCAGCATGCTTTGCGCAGCAGAAAACTGGCTGTGAAGCCGCAATGCTTCCCTGCTGGTTTCCCTTAGTCAAGATGGTGGCACCAGACCCCAAAAAGCTGAATTTTGGGGGGGTTTTTTTAAAGTTTTTTTTAGCGGAACTTCAATTTACTATTTTGATGTTCTTTTGCTACCATGTGTACAGCTCTGAGTGCATTTCTGTGTTTAGTTGGGTGGTAAAACTGTAACAACCTCCTGCTTTTACTGCCCCCCTTGGCTGCCTGTGTGAATAGGCAATTAGATTTACATCCACATTAAAATACATCTTAACTTTCCCTTTGAAAGGTCTCCTACTCACCGTTGGGCTCCCGCACCGATCTGTCGTACATCTCCTGGTACTTCTTAAAAGACGGGATGTGAGCGGCCGCAGAGACCCCCGGGGTCGGAGGGAAGACCTCGGGTGCAGACATGGCAGCTACACAACGCCGACAAGGTAAGGCTTCCTAGGATGGACAATGTGCCAAACAATAAAATCCGCCTCTTCGATCAGCTCACAGGGGTCAGCAAAAAAATAAGACGCAACAGAGAAAAGCAGCTGCTTGAAAAATTGTGCAGAAGAAAAAAAAATGCAACAATTAAAAATGCTACAGAATTGTAAGGGAGGGAAAAAATGTACTTTCTAAAATGCTGACAAAGCGAAGACTCCCTGAATAAACAGACACGGTGTCAGAGAAAATCCACCGCTACTGGCAGCTCACAGAGTGACGGAGGTTGTACAAAAAAAGAAAAAGAAAAAAAAAGGAGCTGCTTAAAAAAAAAAAAAAATAGAAATGCAACCAGGGAAAGTGTATTCTTCAAAATGTAACTGGGAAAAATAAATGCTGCAGAAATGCAACAAGGGAGAAAAACTAATTTTTGATGAATGAAAAAAAAAAAATTCTAGAAAAATGCAACAAGGAAAAAAAAAGGAAAAGGAAAAGCTGCTTTAAAAATGCAACAAAAATAAATAAAGGCTATAGAAATGCAACAATAAAAAAGTGCTTTAAAATGCCATATAGAAAAACCCAAATACTATAGAATTACCAACAGAAAATCAGCTGCTGTAGACTTGTACCTGAAGAACTAAAACCCCAAATGTTGCAGAGATGCGATGGGGAATGGCCGGTGCTTGTAAAATAAAAGTGCAACAGAGAAAAACAACTGCTTTAGGAATCTCCGAGCCGATCCCAATGACTGGGTGTGATGGGTGGAGGGCAGCGCTGCGCTCTGTGTCCCGGTGCTGAGGACACTGCCTGCTGGCACCTAGCAGTTGCACACAATGCCCTCCAGTGTCAGTCCAGGGGGGAGGATCTCCGGAGTGAACTCTACAGGTCCAATGAAGAGAGAGAAGTTGCTGACAGACGATGCGGAGCGCAGGGAGTGGAGTGTCCGGTCATGTCCTGTGTGTGGGGGGAGGGGGAGTGTCCCCGGGGGGGAGGAGAGCCGGTGCTCGGTGTCCTCTGTGGGCGGAGCCCGGGCTCTGTCTGCACACCGCTTCCTCTTGCTGGGCGCCGCACACCGCCTGTTACATGAAGAGCTGGGCGCCGCTATGTATGGAGCCACCTAATGGCCGGAGGAGCGCACTGCCCTGGCTGGGTGTGGCGGCAGCTATGACAGATGATGGATGTGCAGAGATCTCACTCCGCCCTCCTAACTGGGCAGCTGTGTACAGCTTGGATATTGTCTGGTTATTATTATTATTATCCGTCTTTCTTCTCCTTTCTTCCTCTTCTCTCCTCTTCCTCTTCTCTCCTCTTCCTCTTCTCTCCTCTTCTTCTCTCCTCTTCTCTCCTCTTCTTCTCTTCTTCTTCTCTCCTCTTCTTCTCTCCTCTTCTTTTTCTCCTTCTTCTTCTTCTCTCCTCTTCTTCTTCTGCTTCTTCTTCTCTCCTCTTCTTCTTCTGCTTCTTCTTCTCTCCTCTTCTTCTTCTGCTTCTTCTCTCCTCTCCTCCTCTTCTTCTCTCCTCCTTCTTCTCTCCTCTTCTTCTTCTCTCCTCTTCTTCTCTCCTCTTCTTCTTCTCTCCTCTTCTTCTTCTCTCCTCCTCTTCTTCTCTCCTCTTCTTCTTCTTCTCTCATCTTCTTCCTCTTCTCTCCTTCTCTTTCTCTTCTCTCCTCTTCTTCTTCTCTCCTCCTCTTCTTCTCTCCTCTTCTTCTTCTTCTTCTCTCCTCTTCTTCTTCTTCTTCTCTCCTCTTCTTCTTCTTCTCTCCTCTTCTTCTTCTCTCCTCTTCTTCTTCTCTCCTCTTCTTCTTCTCTCCTCTTCTTCTTCTCCTTCTCTCCTCTTCTTCTTCTTCTTCTCTCCTCCTCTTTCTCTTCTCTCCTCCTTCTTCTTCTCTCCTCTTCTTCTTCTTCTCTCCTCTTCTTCTTCTTCTCTCCTCTTCTTCTTCTTCTCTCCTTCTCTTCTCTCCTCTTCTTCTTCTCTCCTCCTCTTCTTCTCTCCTCTTCTTCTTCTTCTTCTCTCCTCTTCTTCTTCTTCTTCTCTCCTCTTCTTCTTCTTCTCTCCTCTTCTTCTTCTCTCCTCTTCTTCTTCTCTCCTCTTCTTCTTCTCCTTCTCTCCTCTTCTTCTTCTTCTTCTCTCCTCCTCTTTCTCTTCTCTCCTCCTTCTTCTTCTCTCCTCTTCTTCTTCTATCCTCCTCTTCTTCTTCTTCTCTCCTCCTTCTTCCTCTTCCTCTTCTTCTTCTTCTTCTCTCCTCTTCTTCTTCTTCTCTCCTCTTCTTCCTCCTCTTCTTCTTCTCTCCTCTTCTGCTTCTCTCCTCTTCTTCTTCTCTCCTCTTCTTCTTCTTCTCTCCTCTTCTTCTTCTTCTTCTCTCCTCTTCTTCTTCTTCTTCTTCTCTCCTCCTCTTTCTCTTCTCTCCTCTTCTTCTTCTCTCCTCCTCCTTCTTCTCTCCTCCTCCTTCTTCTCTCCTCTTCTTCTTCTATCCTCCTCTTCTTCTTCTCTCCTCCTTCTTCCTCTTCCTCTTCTTCTTCTTCTTCTTCTTCTTCTTCTCTCCTCTTCTTCTTCTTCTCTCCTCTTCTTCCTCCTCTTCTGCTTCTCTCCTCTTCTTCTTCTTCTTCTTCTCTCCTCTTCTTCTTCTCTCCTCTTCTTCTTCTTCTTCTTCTCTCCTCTTCTTCTTCTCTCCTCTTCTTCTTCTTCTTCTTCTCTCCTCTTCTTCTTCTTCTCTCCTCTTCTTCTTCTTCTCTCCTCTTCTTCTTCTCTCCTCTTCTTCTTCTCTCCTCTTCTTCTTCTCTCCTCTTCTTCTTCTCTCCTCTTCTTCTTCTTCTCTCCTCTTCTTCTCTCCTCTTCTTCTTCTTCTCTCCTCTTCTTCTTCTTCTCTCCGTCTCTCTCTTCTCTCCTTCTTCTTCTTCTTCTTCTCTCCTTCTCCTTCTTCTTCTCTCCTTCTCCTTCTTCTTCTTCCCTCCTCTTCCCTCGTCTTCTTCTTCCCTCCTCTTCCCTCGTCTTCTTCTTCCCTCCTCTTCCCTCGTCTTCTTCTTCCCTCCTCTTCCCTCTTCTTCCCTCCTCTTCTTTTTCTCTCCTCTTCCCTCCTCTTCCCTCCTCTTCTTCTTCTCTCCTCTTCCCTCGTCTTCCCTCCTCTTCTTCTTCTCTCCTCTTCCCTCGTCTTCCCTCCTCTTCTTCTTCTTCTCTCCTCTTCCCTCGTCTTTCCCTCCTCTTCTTCTCTCCTATTCCCTCGTCTTCCCTCCTCTTCTTCTTCCCTCGTCTTCCCTCCTCTTCCCTCCTCTTCTTCTTCTCTCCTCTTCCCTCCTCTTCTTCTTCACTCCTCTTCCCTCCTCTTCCCTCCTCTTCCCTCCTCTTCTTCTTCTCTCCTCTTCCCTCGTCTTCCCTCGTCTTCCCTCGTCTTCTTCTTCCCTCGTCTTCTTCTTCCCTCCTCTTCTTCTTCTCTCCTCTTCTTCTTCTCTCCTCTTCCCTCCTCTTCTTCTTCTCTCCTCTTCCATCCTCTTCCCTCCTCATCTTCTTCTCTCCTCTTCCCTCCTCTTCTTCTTCTCTCTCTTCCCTCGTCTTCCCTCCTCTTCTTCTTCTCTCCTCTTCCCTCGTCTTCCCTCCTCTTCTTCTTCTCTCCTCTTCCCTCGTCTTCCCTCCTCTTCTTCTTCTCTCCTCTTCCCTCGTCTTCCCTCCTCTTCCCTCTTCTTCTTCTTCTTCTTCTTCTTCTTCTTCCCTCGTCTTCCCTCCTTTTCTTCTTCCATCGTCTTCCCTCGTCTTCTTCTTCCCTCGTCTTCCGTCCTCTTCTTCTTCTCTTCCTCTTCCCTCGTCTTCTTCTTCTCTCCTCTTCCCTCCTCTTCCCTCCTCTTCTACTTCTCTCCTCTTCCCTCCTCTTCCCTCCTCTTCTTCTTCTCTCCTCTTCCCTCGTCTTCCCTCCTCTTCCCTCCTCTTCTTTTTCTCTCCTCTTCCCTCGTCTTTCTTCTTCTTCTTCTTCTTCTTCTTCTCTCCTCTTCTTCTTCTTCTTCTTCTTCTTCTTCTTCTTCTTCTTCTCTCCTCTTCTTCTTCTCTCCTCTTCCCTCCTCTTCTTCTTCTCTCCTCTTCCCTCCTCTTCTTCTTCTCTCCTCTTCCCTCCTCTTCTTCTTCTCTCCTCTTCCCTCGTCTTCCCTCCTCTTCTTCTTCTCTCCTCTTCCCTCGTCTTCCCTCCTCTTCTTCTTCTCTCCTCTTCCCTCATCTTCCCTCCTCTTCTTCTTCTCTCCTCTTCCCTCGTCTTCCCTCCTCTTCCCTCTTCTTCTTCTTCTTCTTCTTCTTCCCTCGTCTTCCCTCGTCTTCTTCTTCCCTCGTCTTCCCTCCTCTTCTTCTTCTCTCCTCTTCCCTCCTCTTCTTCTTCTCTCCTCTTCCCTCGTCTTCTTCTTCTCTCCTCTTCCCTCCTCTTCCCTCTTCTTCTTCTTCTCTCCTCTTCCCTCGTCTTCCCTCCTCTTCCCTCCTCTTCTTCTTCTCTCCTCTTCCCTCGTCTTCCCTCCTCTTCTTCTTCTCTCCTCTTCCCTCGTCTTTCTTCTTCTTCTTCTTCTTCTTCTCTCCTCTTCCCTCGTCTTTCTTCTTCTTCTTCTTCTTCTTCTCTCCTCTTCCCTCGTCTTCCCTCCTCTTCTTCTTCTTCTGCTTCTCTCCTCTTCCCTCGTCTTCCCTCCTCTTCTTCTTCTTCTGCTTCTCTCCTCTTCCCTCCTCTTCCCTCCTCTTCTTCTTCTTCTGCTTCTCTCCTCTTCCCTCGTCTTCCTCCTCTTCTTCTTCTTCTGCTTCTCTCCTCTTCCCTCCTCTTCCCTCCTCTTCTTCTTCTTCTGCTTCTCTCCTCTTCCCTCCTCTTCCCTCCTCTTCTTCTTCTTCTGCTTCTCTCCTCTTCCCTCCTCTTCCCTCCTCTTCTTCTTCTTCTGCTTCTCTCCTCTTCCCTCGTCTTCCCTCCTCTTCTTCTTCTTCTGCTTCTCTCCTCTTCCCTCGTCTTCCCTCTTCTTCTTCTGCTTCTCTCCTCTTCCCTCGTCTTCCCTCCTCTTCTTCTGCTTCTCTCCTCTTCCCTCGTCTTCCCTCCTCTTCTTCTTCTTCTGCTTCTCTCCTCTTCCCTCGTCTTCCCTCCTCTTCTTCTTCTTCTGCTTCTCTCCTCTTCCCTCGTCTTCCCTCCTCTTCTTCTTCTTCTGCTTCTCTCCTCTTCCCTCGTCTTCCCTCCTCTTCTTCTTCTTCTGCTTCTCTCCTCTTCCCTCCTCTTCTTCTTCTTCTGCTTCTCTCCTCTTCCCTCGTCTTCCCTCCTCTTCTTCTTCTTCTGCTTCTCTCCTCTTCCCTCCTCTTCTTCTTCTTCTGCTTCTCTCCTCTTCCCTCCTCTTCCTCCTCTTCTCTTCTTCTGCTTCTCTCCTCTTCCCTCCTCTTCTTCTTCTTCTGCTTCTCTCCTCTTCCCTCGTCTTCCTCCTCTTCTTCTTCTTCTGCTTCTCTCCTCTTCCCTCGTCTTCCCTCTTCTTCTTCTGCTTCTCTCCTCTTCCCTCGTCTTCCCTCTTCTTCTTCTGCTTCTCTCCTCTTCCCTCGTCTTCCCTCTTCTTCTTCTCTTCTCCTTCTCTTCTTCTTCTTCTTCTCTCCTCTGCTTCTTCTCTCCTCTTCTTCTTCTCTCCTCTTCTTCTTCTTCTCTTCTCTCCTCTTCTTCTTCTTCTTCTTCTTCTTCCCTCCTCTTCCCTCCTCTTCCCTCGTCTTCCCTCCTCTTCTTTTTCTTCTTCTTCTTCTTCTCTCCTCTTCCCTCGTCTTCCCTCCTCTTCTTCTTCTTCTTCTCTCCTCTTCTTCTTCTCTCCTCTTCTTCTTCTTCTTCTTCTTCTCTCCTCTTCTTCTTCTCCTTCTCTCCTCTTCTTCTTCTTCTTCTCTCCTCTCTTCTTCTTCTTCTTCTCTCCTTTTCTTCTTCTTCTTCTTCTTCTTCTCTCCTCTTCTTCTTCTCTCCTCTTCCCTCGTCTTCCCTCTTCTTCTTCTTCTTCTTCTTCTTCTCTCCTCTTCCCTCGTCTTCCTTCTTCTTCTTCTTCTTCTCTCCTCTTCCCCTCGTCTTCCCTCTTCTTCTTCTTCTCTCCTCTTCCCTCGTCTTCCCTCTTCTTCTTCTTCTTCTTCTTCTCTCCTCTTCCCTCGTCTTCCCTCTTCTTCTTCTTCTTCTCTCCTCTTCCCTCTTCTTCCCTCTTCTTCTTCTTCTTCTCTCCTCTTCCCTCGTATTCCCTCTTCTTCTTCTTCTTCTCTCCTCTTCCCTCGTATTCCCTCTTCTTCTTCTTCTTCTCTCCTCTTCCCTCGTCTTCCCTCTTCTTCTTCTTCTTCTCTCCTCTTCCCTCATCTTCCCTCTTCTTCTTCTTCTCTCCTCTTCCCTCGTCTTCCCTCCTCTTCTTCTTCTCTCCTCTTCCCTCGTCTTCCCTCCTCTTCTTCTTCTTCTTCCCTCGTCTTCCCTCCTCTTCTTCCCTCGTCTTCCCTCGTCTTCTCTTCTCTTCCCTCCTCTTCTGTGCCGTGCTCCTTTTAACTGGTAATTTTGCAGTCATGCAACACTGTATGCAAATGAACTTTCTATCAAACAGAGCTTTTTTTGGTGGTATTTGATCACCACTGGGGGTTTTTTTTTTCTAAAAAAAGACTGAAGCTTTTGAAGAAAAAAAAAGTTTTTGCTTTCTGCTATAAAACCTATCCCATTTTTAAAAATATATATTTTAAAATTTGGGCCAAAATATATTTTGCTACATGTCTTTTGGTTAAAAGAAAAAAATGGAATAAGTGTATATTGATTGGTTTGCATGGAAATTTTATCCTCTACAAATGATGGGATATATACACTGTAGTTTACTAGTAATGGCGGTGATCAGCGACCTATAGCAGGACTGTGATAGTACGGTGGTCAATCTGACACTAACTGCCACTGACATCACCAGTGACACTAGTACAGTGATCAGTGCTGATAATATACTCTGACATTGTACTAATGACACTGGCTGGGAAGGGGTTAACAACCTAGGATCAAAGGGTTAACAGTGTGCCTAACAGTGCTTGGTGTGTGTACTGTGTGCTGATTTTACTAAAGGATGTGTCCGATTTTATCCCCTGCTTTTCAGGGAAACAAAAATCAGCTCATCCCCCACTGTGAGGACTGAACTCTGTGTTGTTTATATTCACAGAGCTCTGTCCTGTCAGCCTCTTCACCACTCACCGGGTCCAGCTGTCAATGATCACCCACTAACCAGCTTGTGTTGTCTAATCACAGCATAGTCGGGGGGGGGGGGGTGCCCCCTATCTGGAAAAGCAATATCACGGAGGAGGTACGTGATCCGGTGCAGGGAGCCCGCTTTGCCCCGACGTACATCTATGTGCTGTGGTCAGCAAGTGGTTTGACCCCAGAAGAAAAAAATGTATTATATTGCAGCTTACCAATTCTTAGATGTGATGGCTGCATTAGTTTTCTTTGTTTAGGCTTTCTTCTATTTTCATCTAGTGATTCAGCTGGGTTTTCCTTAGAAGCTCAAGCTCTCCAGCAGAATGTATCAGTCTACACGGATGAAACCATTAGACACTGGCAGGGGTGATTTAAAATTATTGATGTAAAACCTTTATTCCACAAGGGGGGAAAAAAACTGTTTGCTGCAACTGAATATAAAGTGTGAGTGGGAGTGTGGAGTCAGTTTGTTATTGAATTCAAATCTGATACTATATTTAAAGTCGTACTACCCCCCCACAGTACAATCAGTCTGTAGATGCAGTAAAGCATGCTTGTTATACTCACTGTGGAACCTAAGGGGCTAATCCTCTGCATTGTGTAAAGAGGCTGTTTGATCCTGTCTTCTCTGCCCCTCCTCCAAATCAAATGTCCACCTCTTATCTTCTGATAAGACAGACTGAACCTATAGCCATTCTGCACATGCTCAGTTTAGTGTGTATTGCTAGAGAGGATTTTTTTTTTCTTGGGGAGTGCATGTGATCAGAGGGTCAGGGGTTTTGCATCCTAGAGCAAAAAGAAAACTCCTCCTACAAGCTTTAACCAGTGCTCTGCTGAACACTGATAGAAGTCACAAGATTGCTCTAACTGCTGATGAAAAAAGGTATTTAGTGAATGCCGGGTCCGGGGAGACCAGATATAGTGAATGCAGGGTCCGGGGAGACCAGATATAGTGAATGCAGGGTCCAGGGTGACCGGATATAGTGAATGCGGGGTCCGGGGAGACCAGATATACTGAATGCAGGGTCCGGGGAGAGTGCATATAGTGAATACAGGGTCTGGGAAGACTGGATATAGTGAATGCAGGGTCCGGGGAGACCGGATATAGTGAATGCATGGTCTGGGGAGACCAGATATAGTGAATGCGGGGTCCGGGGAGACCGGATATAGTGAATGCATGGTCTGGGGAGACCAGATATAGTGAATGCGGGGTCCGGGGAGACCGGATATAGTGAATGCGGGGTCCGGGGAGACCGGATATAGTGAATGCGGGGTCCGGGGAGACCGGATATAGTGAATGCGGGGTCCGGGGAGACCGGATATAGTGAATGCAGGGTCCGGGGAGACCAAATATAGTGAATGCAGGGTCCGGGGAGACCAGATATAGTGAATGCAGGGTTCGGGGAGACCGAATATAGTGAAGGCAGGGTCCGGGGAGAGCGGATATAGTGAATGCGGGGTCCGGGGAGACCGGATATAGTGAATGCGGGGTCCGGGGAGACCAGATATAGTGAATGCGGGGTCCGGGGAGACCAGATATAGTGAATGCAGGGTTCGGGGAGACCAGATATAGTGAATGCAGGGTTCGGGGAGACCGGATATAGTGAATGCAGGGTTTGGGGAGACCGGATATAGTGAATGCGGGGTCCGGGGAGACCGGATATAGTGAATGCGGGGTCCGGGGAGACCGGATATAGTGAATGCGGGGTCCGGGGAGAGCGGATATAGTGAATGCAGGGTCCGGGGAGACCGGATATAGTGAATGCAGGGTCCGGGGAGACCGGATATAGTGAATGCGGGGTCCGGGGAGAGCGGATATAGTGAATGCAGGGTCCGGGGAGAGCGGATATAGTGAATGCAGGGTCCGGGGAGACCAGATATAGTGAATGCAGGGTCCGGGGAGACCAAATATAGTGAATGCAGGGTCCGGGGAGACCAGATATAGATGTCATTACTGAAAACATTCTATTCACATTCTTCATGATTTATAAGTTCTCTTTTGTGGTGCTGTACAAAATGATACAAACAGAGGTATGTTCCAATACAAATGTTTACCAGAGCTAAGTACATACAGAACAGCTACAAGGCAAAGTAAATACAAGAGAGAGAATATGAGAGAAACTTATCTACTGTATAAGGCTCAGTTTACACTTGTGGTTGGGGGTAGTAAAAATAGATGTTTGAGCCGGGTTTTTTACTAGTTTTTGACAGACCTCAATCTCAGTCCCGTGAAGACTGAGATTGAGCTCTGCAGTCACTTTTGCAGTCGTTTTCTTATTCCGGGTCACAATCCTGCGCAATGTCCTTTTTGTCTCTTTCGGTCAGATGACCATGTTGGCCACGCTTATACCTATCAGGCGACATTTTCCCGGAAACCGTATCCGCCGCCATAACCTTTGATACTGGACCTCGCGCCATGGCAAATAAATTGGCGACTTCAGTCACAGAGGGACCAGCTAAGCGGCTCCAACAATTTGCCCTCTATGAAGCTCAGTAAGCTCTGACATGACTTTGTATTACTAGCAACGCACGCAGGGAATGAGAAAAGTGAGGCTTCCCATCTATTAGCTAGGTGTCTCATCACACAGCGGAAGCCAAAGTGCAATAAGTCCATTTGTCAAGTCAGGCACCGATGTCGAGGGAGGAGCCCTGACTCGCAGTCTCCGCTCTAATTCATTCCAAAGGTGTTCTATGGGGTTAAGGTGAGGACTCTGTGCAGGACAGTCAAGTTCCTCCACCCCAAACTGGCTCCTCCATGTCTGTTCTTCCAGGATCTAGTGATGGTAATCCAGCTCCAGATATTACTCCCCGGACCCCGCCTTCACTATATCCGGTCTCCCCGGACCCCGCCTTCACTATATCCGGTCTCCCCGGACCCCGCCTTCACTATATCCGGTCTCCCCGGACCCCGCCTTCACTATATCCGGTCTCCCCGGACCCCGCCTTCACTATATCCGGTCTCCCCGGACCCCGCCTTCACTATATCCGGTCTCCCCGGACCCCGCATTCACTATATCCGGTCTCCCCGGACCCCGCATTCACTATATCCGGTCTCCCCTGACCCCGCATTCACTATATCCGCTCTCCCCGGACCCCGCATTCACTATATCCGGTCTCCCCGGACCCCGCATTCACTATATCCGCTCTCCCCGGACCCCGCATTCACTATATTCGCTCTCCCCGGACCCCGCATTCACTATATCCGCTCTCCCCGGACCCCGCATTCACTATATCTTTTCTCCCCGGACCCTGCATTCACTATATCCGCTCTCCCCGGACCCCGCATTCACTATATCCGGTCTCCCCGGACCCCGCATTCACTATATCCGCTCTCCCCGGACCCCGCATTCACTATATCCGCTCTCCCCGGACCCCGCATTCACTATATCCGGTCTCCCCTGACCCCGCATTCACTATATCCGCTCTCCCCGGACCCCGCATTCACTATATCCGGTCTCCCCGGACCCCGCATTCACTATATCCGGTCTCCCCGGACCCCGCATTCACTATATCTTTTCTCCCCGGACCCCGCATTCACTATATCCGCTCTCCCCGGACCCCGCATTCACTATATCTTTTCTCCCCGGACCCCGCATTCACTATATCCGCTCTCCCCGGACCCCGCATTCACTATATCTTTTCTCCCCGGACCCCGCATTCACTATATCCGCTCTCCCCGGACCCCGCATTCACTATATCTTTTCTCCCCGGACCCCGCCTTCACTATATCTTTTCTCCCCGGACCCTGCATGTCAGGAGGCTGAACTACTGTAATACTGACACTCAGTGGCTGAATATCTCCTTGCCATGGGAACTCTGCCATACTGAAGTCTCTATCTGCCAAACCCAGCTCTGATGAAGAAGGGAGCACCCTTTGAAATGCGTTAGCCTTCACCCCCCCCCCCCTTTTTGATTTACCTGTAACCCTGTTTGGATTATGGTTACTTATGACTGTTATACTATCATTTTGTGAGTATATTTCCTTATTAATAAAATTAGTCACTATTTATTGAGGTAATGCGCAAGGTTTGTGCGCTCTTTCTTTCATCTTCCTCTATCTTGACAGCACTGATTGGCCTTGTGCTGATCACATGCATTCTACCAATACACACCAAACTGAGCATGTATGCACAAGACATGTCTTATCAGGAGATAAGAAGGGGAGGAGAAGACAGGATCAAACAGCCTTTTTACGCAATGCGGAGGATTAACCCCTTAGGTTCCACAGTGAGTATAACAAGCATGCTTTACTGCATCTACAGACTGATTGTACTGTGGGGGGTTTAGTAACACTTTAAGTTGGAGCCAGTAAAGTTCTGCTTTAAATGCCTAGAGGTGGGCTATAACCCCTTCTTCAGGACTGTGATCCAGCATTGGACCTGTCAGTGCTAACAGTTCCTCAGTTCCAGATGTCATCACTGAAAACATTCTATTCACATTCTTCATGATTTATAAGTTCTCTTTTGTGGTGCTGTACAAAATGATACAAACAGAGGTATGTTCCAATACAAATGTTTACCAGAGATGAGTACATACAGAACAGCTACAAGGCAAAGTAAATACAAGAGAAAGAATATGAGAGAAACCTATCTATAAGGCTCAGTTTACACTTGTGGTTGGGGGTAGTAAAAATAGATGTTTGAGCTGGGTTTTTTTACTAGTTTTTGACAGAGCTCAATCTCAGTCCCGTGAAGACTGAGATTGAGCTCTGCAGTCACTTTTGCAGCTGTTTTCTTATTCCGGGTCACAATCCTGCGCAATGTCCTTTTTGTCTCTTTCGGTCAGATGACCATGTTGGCCACGCTTATACCTATCAGGCGACATTTTCCCGGAAACCGTATCCGCCACCTTCGTGAAGTCCTGGCCACTAGCCGCCTGACTCGCAGTCTCCGCTCTAATTCATCCCAAAGGTGTTCTATGGGGTTGAGGTGAGGACTCTGTGCAGGCCAGTAAAGTTCCTCCACCCCAAACTGGCTCCTCCATGTCTGTTCTTCCAGGATCTAGTGAGGGTAATCCAGCTCCAGATATTACTCAGGAGAAGGCTAGCATGGTATTTTCTGGAAGGAACACTTGTTTTGACATTCTCTATATTAATAGTTGGCTACAAGTTAAATATTAGCTAAGCACATACAAGGGTGTAAGGAACATCTTGCTGGGTTAGCTGTATGAAACGCCGCAAGCCACTGACCACGGCTCGCCTTCGTGAAGTCCTGGCCACCAGCCGCCTTTGTGAAGTCCTGGCCACCAGCCGCCTTCGTGAAGTCCTGGCCACCAGCCGCCTTTGTGAAGTCCTGGCCACCAGCCGCTTTCGTGAAGTCCTGGCCACCAGCCGCCTTCGTGAAGTCCTGGCCACCAGCCGCCTTCGTGAAGTCCTGGCCACCAGCCGCCTTCGTGAAGTCCTGGCCACCAGCCGCCTTCGTGAAGTCCTGGCCACCAGCCACCTGATTGCTATTCTTCTGGCCACAGTCCCAGAGGAGTCGTTCTGCAAATCGACTCCGTGAAGTCAATTCCACTAAGAGCTTGGACGTTCAAAGGTTATTGATTTAAAAAAGGCGACCAACGTAGGAGACCTCAGATACAGCGGAGTATCTCCGATGCGTTTATCTCTGCATGTTGTGATGGCAGAAGTAACATTTGTGCTTTTTCACTGCATTAAAGGGACAGTAAATCGTATCCTCATTCTCCAAAAAAATAACCGGTACACGCAGGGGTGGACTGACAATATATGGGGCCCCCGGGCAATAGGGGATCATGGGGCCCCTGTGTCCTTGCCCACACTCAAACAACACCCAAAAAAGCCTACGAAAGGTACCAGGGGCATCTCATGGGGCCCCCTACTGACCCCAGGCCCTCAGGCAGTGCCCGAGTTCCCAAATGGTCAGTCCGCCCCTGCGTACACATCTGCTACTTAATGGCCTTGCAATCTGTTTTTAATTAAATGGCTGTGCTGTGTTTCTGCCTCCTTGTAATGTCCTCCCATGAGCTCCCAAACATCTTCCTGTCCCCCTTATGTCTGCCTTTTTGGAACAAGTGGTGCACTTTGGTAGAGGTCATGTACAGGGCTGTGGATAAGGGGGTACCACCAGTATTTCTGTACGGGGGCCCAGGCCAGCAGAGGGGCCCAGGCAGCTGGGTGAATCGGATGTGGGCAGAGAGGGTGATCGGTGTGGCAGGGGGGCAATTACTGGAACCGATCCCCTGTATGTCTCTCTCTGCAGCAGCAAAAAAGTTGGCTTCTTCTCTGGCTTTCAGCTGCTGCAAAGAGGGCCATAAAGGGGATTGGTTATAGTAATAGTATACCCCCCCACCACACCCATCACCCTCCCTGTTCACCATACATTTCTTCTTGCTGCCCAGCCCCCCCTGTGTGCCCCCACAATGCCGCTGGTTTCCCTCCTCTACTTACCAATGGCAGCTGTAAGTACACAAAAAGATCCTTCAGGATGGAGAGTGGGGGAAGGGTCCGGTAAATATGTCACATGTACCAGCCCCTTTCCTTAATGAACACAATGAGTGATTGGTACCGATCACTCACTCTGTTCATTCATAACTAAAGCATAGTCAACTGTTTTTTGGGGTATTTTTGGGTTGGAGGCCCTGACATGTTGGCTGTATGGGGCCCTGTGGTTTCTAACAGCAGCTCTGGTCATGTACACTACAAAAAGGGGGTCTACATAGAGGGGGACCATGGAGAACAAATAGAGCCCCCCTCTAAGAGGTGAGACATCAGATCAGAGCAGCAACAATAAAGGAATTTGTAGCAGGCTGGGAGTCATAGAAGCTCAATGATTTGGTTAGGAATACATATTTGATTTAGATTTGTTTTAAAAGAAAGTTTAGTGTCACTTTAAGTTTAAACTATTGAAAGTAATTTTAATGCAGATATAGGGGGTGCTGGGGTGGGTTGTGCCCCCCAGGACTCTGAGAGTGCATTCACTGAGCGTGAGACACTATGATGTAAGGGCACTCTGATGGGGACACCTGATGTAAAGGGGCACTATGGGGACACCAGATGTACAGGGGCACTCTGATGGGGACTCCAGATGTACCGGATATAGTAAATGCGGGGTCCGGAGAGAGCGGATATAGTGAATGCGGGGTCCGGGGAGAGCGGATATAGTGAATGCGGGGTCCGGGGAGAGCGGATATAGTGAATGGGGGGTCCGGGGAGAGCGGATATAGTGAATGGGGGGTCCGGGGAGAGCGGATATAGTGAATGCGGGGTCCGGGGAGAGCGGATATAGTGAATGCGGGGTCCGGGGAGAGCGGATATAGTGAATGCGGGGTCCGGGGAGAGCGGATATAGTGAATGCGGGGTCCGGGGAGAGCGGATATAGTGAATGCGGGGTCCGGAGAGAGTGGATATAGTGAATGCGGGGTCCGGGGAGAGCGGATATAGTGAATGCGGGGTCCGGGGAGAACGGATATAGTGAATGCGGGGTCTGGGGAGAGCGGATATAGTGAATGCAGACCGGATATAGTGAATGCAGGGTCTGGGGAGAGTGGATATAGTGAATGCGGGGTCCGAGGAGAGCGGATATAGTGAATGCAGACCGGATATAGTGAATGCGGGGTCTGGGGAGAGGGGATATAGTGAATGCGGGGTCCGGGGAGAGCGGATATAGTGAATGCGGGGTCCGGGGAGAGCGGATATAGTGAATGCGGGGTCCGGGGAGAACGGATATAGTGAATGCGGGGTCCGGGGAGAGCGGATATAGTGAATGCGGGGTCCGGGGAGAGCGGATATAGTGAATGCGGGGTCCGGGGAGAGCGGATATAGTGAATGCGGGGTCCGGAGAGAGTGGATATAGTGAATGCGGGGTCCGGGGAGAGCGGATATAGTGAATGCGGGGTCCGGGGAGAACGGATATAGTGAATGCGGGGTCTGGGGAGAGCGGATATAGTGAATGCAGACCGGATATAGTGAATGCAGGGTCTGGGGAGAGTGGATATAGTGAATGCGGGGTCCGAGGAGAGCGGATATAGTGAATGCAGACCGGATATAGTGAATGCGGGGTCTGGGGAGAGGGGATATAGTGAATGCGGGGTCCGGGGAGAGCGGATATAGTGAATGCGGGGTCCGGGGAGAGCGGATATAGTGAATGCGGGGTCCGGGGAGAACGGATATAGTGAATGCGGGGTCCGGGGAGAGCGGATATAGTGAATGCAGACCAGATATAGTGAATGCAGGGTCTGGGGAGAGTGGATATAGTGAATGCGGGGTCCGGGGAGAGCGGATATAGTGAATGCGGGGTCCGGGGAGAGCGGATATAGTGAATGCGGGGTCCGGGGAGAGCGGATATAGTGAATGCGGGGTCCGGGGAGAACGGATATAGTGAATGCGGGGTCCGGGGAGAGCGGATATAGTGAATGCAGACCGGATATAGTGAATGCAGGGTCTGGGGAGAGCGGATATAGTGAATGCAGACCGGATATAGTGAATGCGGGGTCTGGGGAGAGTGGATATAGTGAATGCGGGGTCCGGGGAGAGCGGATATAGTGAATGCAGACCGGATATAGTGAATGCGGGGTCTGGGGAGAGTGGATATAGTGAATGCGGGGTCCGGGGAGAGCGGATATAGTGAATGCGGGGTCCGGGGAGAGTGGATATAGTGAATGCGGGGTCCGGGGAGAACGGATATAGTGAATGCGGGGTCCGGGGAGAGCGGATATAGTGAATGCAGACCAGATATAGTGAATGCAGGGTCTGGGGAGAGTGGATATAGTGAATGCGGGGTCCGGGGAGAGCGGATATAGTGAATGCGGGGTCCGGGGAGAGCGGATATAGTGAATGCGGGGTCCGGGGAGAGCGGATATAGTGAATGCGGGGTCCGGGGAGAGCGGATATAGTGAATGCGGGGTCCGGGGAGAACGGATATAGTGAATGCGGGGTCCGGGGAGAGCGGATATAGTGAATGCAGACCGGATATAGTGAATGCAGGGTCTGGGGAGAGTGGATATAGTGAATGCGGGGTCCGAGGAGAGCGGATATAGTGAATGCAGACCGGATATAGTGAATGCGGGGTCTGGGGAGAGGGGATATAGTGAATGCGGGGTCCGGGGAGAGCGGATATAGTGAATGCGGGGTCCGGGGAGAGCGGATATAGTGAATGCGGGGTCCGGGGAGAACGGATATAGTGAATGCGGGGTCCGGGGAGAGCGGATATAGTGAATGCAGACCAGATATAGTGAATGCAGGGTCTGGGGAGAGTGGATATAGTGAATGCGGGGTCCGGGGAGAGCGGATATAGTGAATGCGGGGTCCGGGGAGAGCGGATATAGTGAATGCGGGGTCCGGGGAGAGCGGATATAGTGAATGCGGGGTCCGGGGAGAACGGATATAGTGAATGCGGGGTCCGGGGAGAGCGGATATAGTGAATGCAGACCGGATATAGTGAATGCAGGGTCTGGGGAGAGCGGATATAGTGAATGCAGACCGGATATAGTGAATGCGGGGTCTGGGGAGAGTGGATATAGTGAATGCGGGGTCCGGGGAGAGCGGATATAGTGAATGCAGACCGGATATAGTGAATGCGGGGTCTGGGGAGAGTGGATATAGTGAATGCGGGGTCCGGGGAGAGCGGATATAGTGAATGCGGGGTCCGGGGAGAGCGGATATAGTGAATGCGGGGTCCGGGGAGAACGGATATAGTGAATGCGGGGTCCGGGGAGAGCGGATATAGTGAATGCAGACCAGATATAGTGAATGCAGGGTCCGGGGAGAGCGGATATAGTGAATGCGGGGTCCGGGGAGAGCGGATATAGTGAATGCGGGGTCCGGGGAGACCGGATATAGTGAATGCGGGGTCCGGGGAGAGCGGATATAGTGAATGCGGGGTCCGGGGAGAGCGGATATAGTAAATGCCGGGTCCGGGGAGACCGGATATAGTGAATGCGGGGTCCAGGGAGAGCGGATATAGTGAATGCGGGGTCCGGGGAGAGCGGATATAGTGAATGCGGGGTCCGGGGAGACCAGATATAGTGAATGCAGGGTCCTGGGTTTAGGAACACTGACAAAACTCTTAAGCCGGCCATACACGGGTCTTCCAAAAGAATTTTCTTTCAAAAATGTTTTCTAAGAATTTACCTTTTGAATTTCGCACCATTAGTGGGCCATAGCAACGGCTGATTTTTAAATTTAAGTGATCGGGTATGTTGGAAATTTTTTGAAAAACAAACAAATTTCTAATCAATGATGGAAGAATTGTGCGAGAAATGTAATCGTAAAAGCAATGAGAGTAAGCTGTAACCTTTTAAAGAAAAGAACATTTTTTGACCACGTATATTATTTGTGAGATTGAAGGCTTGGTCAGTCGAATTTCGAAATCAATGGTGGCATCGGATTGAAAAACGCACAAACTTTCAGAATTTCAAAAGAAAATTTGTTCGGATTTCGACCCCCGTATGGCCTGCATGAGGTGTCAAGGGGGTTACCACCTGCTGTATAATTGCTAATCTGTGCAGAAAAAAAGCTGAGATTTGCATGTGTTAAGAATTTGGAAATGAATTTCCCTGCACTGCTTATAGATACAGAGATGAATGAGGGTTGTTTCAAAGTCTTTTTACTGCTTCTTCAGAATATGTGAATACTTTAGTGTGCATGATCTGGGCAGAGGATCATTTTAAGATTGGCTTTCTTAGGTCAGGTCACAGCCTAGATTTTTTTTTTTTTTTTTTTAAAGATTTGAGGAGGTGTGGCCTTTCTAATAGTTTGGAGGTTTGCTGCCAACAGGTATGTATGGCAGAGTTTAGTTAAAGTAACCGCTAAAGCAAAAGCATATCCCTGTAATCGTCTAACGCAGGGGTGTCAAACTCCATTTCACCGCGTTATGGTTGCCCTCAAAGGGCAGGTTGTATCTGTAAGATTAGATGTCCAGAGCACCCCCACCCCCCATTACATCAGATGTCAAGAATCCCACACCCTCCCTAACATCATCGTGCATCCCCTTTCGGGGCAGATCTGGAAAGCAGAAAGTGCAGGATCTGGAGGAGGACCAGAGGAGTGGAGTCAGTTACAAGAGTCTGCTGAATGCTGAGACCAGAGGAGGCAGAGATGAGGGGTTGCGGGGATGAGGAGGGTTTGGCAGATTTGTTCCATTCTCCTCTCTGCTGGGGACTGCTGAGACAAGGTGGGGGCAGAGACAAGGGGGTACCTGCAGGAGAGGTGCAAGGGCCACATGAAATGGCCTGGAGGGCCGCATTCAGCCTCGGTCCTTGTGTTTGACACCTGTGCTCTAACAGAACCGGATACAGGAAGCAAGTGGCCGCGTTCCAGGAGCCATACATTACTGACTTATGTGTGCGTAATAAAGCTCCCTGTCATCTCAAGGCCGCCACAATATTTATTACCCCGAGCCATTAGCTAAATGAAAAGCTTCCTAAAATAGAAGTCTCCATTGATTTTATTTTAATCAGATCAAGCGCTTTGACTCATATGTGCTTTTTCAATTATTTCCCGTCATATGTCTCTTGCATTTAAATGGATGTTAGATAATGGTGTTGGTGGGGAGGAGGGACATTGGCCAAGGTGGCTGGTTGATATTTTATTTCATCCAAAACTGATATTTCCTTTTGCTAAATGTAAGAAGGTTAAAATTAAAGTCCGGGCACACAAGCATTCAGTTAAATATATATCTCGATAGCCACAAAGCTTTTAAATCACTCTGTATATAGTAGCTACAGTAGATGCCTTTGCAAACCCAGATATCACCTTGTAAATGGAGCAGTGACATCATCACTGAGTTGCACATAGCAGAGCTGTGGGAGGGTCCCAGTAAGCCCCACCCACTACAGGCTGTCTGCAGAAAACTACAGGAGGGGGTGGAGACAAGACCAGTCATATTGCACATAGAACTAGAGCAGCAGTGACTGGTCTTTATTACAAGAAACTCCTGTAAAGTGGCAAATTTTCACACTGCATTACTGCATAGATCTGGAAGAAACACACCAACCACACCAAGATTCAAGGAGGAATACACATGACAAATGTATCAACAATATTTGATTAGGATGATTTAAAACACCTGACCTTTTCTTCTGTCCCTCGGACTCTATTGGTGAGATCTCTGTGTGGAGTTCTCATCATGCATTGCTGTATGTGTGTGTATGTATATGTGTAGATGTATACTGTGTATATATATATGTGTGTGTGTGTGTGTGTGTGTGTATACAGTGGGGATCGAAAGTTTGGGCACCCCAGCTAAAAATTTGTATTAATGTGCATAAAGAAGCCAAGGAAAGATGGAAAAATCTCCAAAAGGCATCAAATTACAGATTAGACATTCTTATAATATGTCAACAAAAGTTAGATTTTATTTCCATCATTTACACTTTCAAAATAACAGAAAACAAAAAAATGGCGTCTGCAAAAGTTTGGGCACCCTGCAGAATTTATATCATGCACTGCCCCCTTTGCCAAGCTGAGACCTGCCAGTGTCATGGATTGTTCTCAATCATCGTCTGGGCAGACCAGGTTATGTCAATCTCAAAGGTTTTAAATGCCCAGACTCATCTGACCTTGCCCCAACAATCAGCACCATGGGTTCTTCTAAGCAGTTGTCTAGAAAACTGAAACTGAAAATAGTTGATGCTCACAAAGCTGGAGAAGGCTATAAGAAGATAGCAAAGCGTTTTCAGATGTCAATATCCTCTGTTCGGAATGTAATTAAGAAATGGCAGTCATCAGGAACAGTGGAAGTTAAAGCAAGATCTGTAAGACCAAGAAAAATATCAGACAGAACAGCTCGCAGGATTGTGAGAAAAACAATTCAAAACCCACGTTTGACTGCACGATCCCTACAGAAAGATCTGGCAGACACTGGAGTTGTGGTACACTATTCCACTATAAAGAGATACTTGTACAAATATGGTCTTCATGGAAGAGTCATCAGAAGAAAACCTCTTCTACGTCCTCACCACAAAAATCACCGTTTGAACTTTGCAAATGAACATATAGACAAGCCTGATGCATTTTGGAAACAAGTTCTGTGGACTAATGAGGTTAAAATTGAACTTTTTGGCCGGAATGAGCAAAGGTACGTTTGGAGAAGACGGGGCACAGAATTTAATGAAAAGAACCTCTGTCCAACTGTTAAGCATGGGGTTGGATCAATCATGCTTTGGGGTTGTGTTGCAGCCAGTGGCACAGGGAACATCTCACAAGTAGAAGGAAAAATGGATTCAATAAAATTTCAGCAAATTTTGGATGGTAACTTGATGCCATCTGTGAAAAAGCTGAAGTTAAAGAGAGGATGGCTTCTACAAATGGATAATGATCCTAAACACACCTCGAAATCCATGGGGTATTACATCAAGAGGCGTAAACTGAAGGTTTTGCCATGGCCTTCACAATCTCCTGACTTCAAAATAATTGAAAATCTATGGATAGACCTTAAAAGAGCCGTGCGTGACAGATAGCCCGGAAATCTCAAAGAACTGGAAGACTTTTGTAAGGAAGAATGGGCAAAGATACCTCAAACAAGAATTGAAAGACTCTTGGCTGGCTACAAAAAGCGTTTACAAGCTGTGATACTTGCCAAAGGGGGCAGTACAAGATATTAACTCTGCAGGGTGCCCAACCTTTTGCAGACGCCATTTTTTTGTTTTCTGTTATTTTGAAAGTGTAAATGATGGAAATAAAATCTAACTTTTGTTGACATATTATAAGAATGTCTAATCTGTAATTTGATGCCTTTTGGAGATTTTTCCATCTTTCCTTGGCTTCTTTATGCACATTTAATACAAATTTTTAGCTGGGGTGCCCAAACTTTCGATCCCCACTGTATATATATATATATATATATATATATATATATATATATATATATATATATAAATTCACACACCCCTCAAAAAAATGAAAGGAAGACTTTTTAATCCGAGTCTAGTATCAAGTCAATGAAACTCCTGGGATATTGATCTGGTCAGGTAAGTAGCAGAAGGGGTTGTTAGTCAGTTTCAGCTGCTTTGCTGCTCATGAAATTAACAGGTGCACTAGATCAGTGGTTGGCAAGCCGCGGCTCGCGAGCCACATGCGGCTCTTTACACGCTTTAATGCGGCTCTTGTGTGCCGGGCGCCCGCTCCCCTCCCTCCTCTCGGGCGGCAGGGACTGTGCAGCGTGATCAAAAAAAAAAACAGCCAGGGCAGCGCGCTCAAATGCAATGATTGGCCGGTCTCGCTGCCACTCACATCCTGATAGCCAGTGATTGGCTGTCAGGATGTGTGTAGGCGGGGCAGCGTCACGAACGTGAGAGGAGCTAGGCTCCTCTCACAGTCCGCCCTGAAGACCGGAACGGCGCGGCAACACGGCGAGAGGAACGCGCGGAGCAAAGGTAAGTGAATTGACACAATATGGGGGATGAATTACTATAGGGGGGATGAATTACTATATGGGGGATGAATTACTATATGGGGGGATGAATTACTATATGGGGGATGAATTACTATATGGGGGATGAATTACTATGGGGGATGAATTACTATATGGGGGATGAATTACTATAGGGGGGATGAATTACTATATGGGGGATGAATTACTATATGGGGGATGAATTACTATATGGGGGATGAATTGCTATGGGGGATGAATTACTATATTGGGGATGAATTACTATATGGGGGATGAATTACTATATGGGGGATGAATTACTATAGGGGGGATGAATTACTATGGGGGATGAATTACTATATGGGGGATGAATTACTATATGGGGGATGAATTACTATGGGGGATGAATTACTATATGGGGGATGAATTACTATGGGGGATGAATTACTATGGGGGATGAATTACTATAGGGGAAGAATTAGTATATGGGGGATGAATTACTATTGGGGATGAATTACTATATGGGGGATGAATTACTATTGGGATGAATTACTATTGGGGATGAATTACTATATGGGGGATGAATTACTATGGGGGATGAATTACTATAAAAACTTATTGAAACTAAAAACAGTGTACCATCCTATGTATTTTCAGTTTTAAAAATGTGGCTCTCAAAATAAATTTCAATCGTGGTTTTGGCGAGATTTGGCTCAGTTGAAAAAAAAGGTTGCCCACCACTGCACTAGATGAACAACAATCAGACGACCCCCAAAACAGGAATGGTTTTACAGGTGGAGGCCATTGATTATTTTTTTTCCCTACTCATCTTTTCTGACTGTTTCTCACTAGTGTTGCATTTGGCTAGGGTCAGTGTCACTACTGGTAGCATGAGGCCATACCTGGACCCTACAGAGGTTGCACAGGCAGTCCAACTCCTCCAGGATGGCACATCAATACGTGCCATTGCCAGGTTTGCTGTGTCTCCCAGCACAGTCTCAAGAGCATGGAGGAGATTCCAGGAGACAGGCAGTTCCTCTAGGAGGGCTGGACAGGGCCATAGAAGGTCCTTAACCCATCAGCAGGACCGGTATCTGCTCCTTTGTGCAAGGAGGAACAGGATGAGCTCTGCCAGAGCCCTACAAAATGACCTCCAGCAGGCCACTGGTGTGAATGTCTCTGACCAAACAATCAGAAACAGACTTCATGAGGGTGGCCTGAGGGCCCAACGTCCTCTAGTGGGCCCTGTGCTCCCTGCCCGGCACCATAGAGCTCGATTGGCATTTGCCATTGAACACCAGAATTGGCAGGTCCACCACTGGCCCCCTGTGCTTTTCAGAGATGAGAGCAGGTTCACCCTGAGCACATGTGACAGACGTGAAAGGGTCTGGAGAAGCTGTGGAGAACGTTCTGCTGCCTGTAACATCATTCAGCATGACTGTTTTGGTGGTGGGTCAGTGATGGTCTGGGGAGGCATATCTATGGAGGGGCGCACAGACCTCTACAGGCTAGACAATGACACCCTGACTGCCATTAGGTATCGGGATGAAATCCTTGGACCCATTGTCAGACCCTACGCTGGTGCAGTGGGTCCTGGGTTCCTTCTGGTGCAGTGGGTCCTGGGTTTCTCCTGGTGCACCACAATGCCCGGCCTCATGTGGCGAGAGTATGCAGGCAGTTCCTGGAGGATGAAGGAATTGATACCATTGAAAGGCCCCCACGCTCGCCTGACCTAAATCCAATAGAACATCTCTGGGATATCATGTTTCGGTCCATACGACGCCGCCAGGTTGCACCTCAGACTGTCCAGGAGCTCAGTGATGCTCTGGTCCAGATCTGGGAGGAAATCCCCCAGGACACCATCCGTGGTCTCATTAGGAGCCTCCCCCAACATTGTCAGGCATGCATACAAGCACATGGGGGCCATACAAACTACTGAGGACCATTCTGAGTTGCTGCAATGACATTTCAGCAAAATGGACTCTCCTGCTGCATCATTTTTTCACTTTGATTTTCGGGGTGTCTTTGAATTCAGTCCTCTCTAGGACGATCATTTTCATTTCCATCAAACGATGGGGCGTCCTTACGTTCCTCACACATCACCCCGTCCATGTCAGTATTTAGATCCAGCAGGAGATTTCTCCCCATTGAGATCTGATGGGTTTTCAAAGTCTTCCTTTCATTGTTTTGAGTCGTGTATACATACATGAAAAAGTATTCATACCCCTTGAAATTCTCCACATTTTGTCATGTTACAACCAAAACCGTAAATGTGTTTTATTGGGATTTTATGTGATGGACCGACACAAAATGGCTCATAATTGTGAAGTGGAAGGGAAATGATAAATGGTTTTCAACATGCAGATGCAGAAAGAAAGCACACTGAAACGCATATAGTGTGAACTGGCCCTTAGGGTGGAACATGTAACATGCTCCCAATCTGCATCCACTTCTGGATCCATGTACTTCCTGTGACAGCAGTATGTGGAGAAATTCCCGGTACTAGCTATCAATTTTTAAAAACCCACACGGGTTGTGTCATTCATTCACAGAGTTCTGTGAATGAATGAACTACAAGTCCCAACAGGCTTTGCGGCTGTCAGCTTGTAGTTCATTGAGTTTTCCTGTCAGACTGTATCTGCTTGCCCCTATGGGATGTACAGGCACACAGATACACTGACAGTGTGCAGGAGTCCTGCATGGCACCTGTAATCTGCTGATCACTGGTGCAATTCTTTCCAGGCTCCCCCCAAAAAAAGAATAGTAAATGCACATTTTCTTACCTGCAAAAAAAAGTTAATTTTATTTTAAAAAAGTGAACTTCTCCTCAGTGACATCCTGAGGCAGGTGTGGGGGGTGCGTCCCGCACCTGGTGACACCTACCGCACGGGGTGACATTGGACCCGTTCCAAGAAAAGGTAATTTGTAAAGCAAGCCGACGATCCCCGCAGGATGGATGGGATCTGCGGATTAGGGAGGATAATCGATCGGACTCCGGTCCATTATGCTCAATCCACTGATCCGAACCACTCTGCAGGGATTGTCGGCATGCAACCTATACGGAGTGACACCGGACCCGCTCCACGAACAGGTAAGTTGTAAAGAAAGCCGATGATCCACCAGGTGACACCAACCCTAGAGACGCCCCTGCTTCTCCTTTATCCTTGGTCAGGTCACTAGTAGTAGCCCAGCACACACCTGACCAATCGGTGATTTCCAAATACCTGGACCCAGGACTGGAGATTCCGTCCCCTCTATTATTATTATTATACAGGACTGATATGGTGCCAACAGTTTACACAACACTTTACATCATAAGGGCAGACCGTCCAATTACAATACAAGGTAACCCCTTCCCTACCGGACACTTATACCCCCTTCCTGTCCAAGATAATTTTCAGCTTTCATGAATGACAATTACGCGGTCATGCAACACTGTACCCATATGACATTTTTAGAATTTTTTTCACACAAATAGAGCTTTCTTTTGGTGATATTTTAATTGCCGCTGGGGGTTTTATTCTTTGCGCTATAAATGAAAAAAGAGCAAAACATTTGGAAAAAATGTTTTTCTTGTTTCTATTTTTGCAAACCGGTAAATTTTCTCCTTCACTGCTGTGCATTGATGAGGCAGCACTGATGGGCACTGATAGGTGGCACTGGTGGGAATTGATGAAGAGGCACTGATGATGCTACACTTATATGCAACAATGAAGGGCACTGATAGGTGGCAATGATGGGCACTGATAGGCGGCAATGATGGGCACTGATAGGCTGCACTGGTGGGAATTGATGAAGAGGCACTGATGATGCAGCACTGATGGGCAGTGATAGGCTGCACTGGTGGGAATTGATGAAGAGGCACTGATGATGCAGCACTGATGGGCAGTGATAGGCTGCACTGGTGGGAATTGATGAAGAGGCACTGATGATGCTACACTGATATGCAGCAATGATGGGCATTGATACGTGGCAATGATGGGCACTGACTGGCAGCACTGATGAGTGGCACTGATGGGTGCCACTGCTGGGCACTTTTGGGGCTGCACTATAATCACGGCACTGAATGCCATGATTATCAGTGCAGGTGTCTTCTGTGACATTTTCTGGCTATCAGCAGTACTTTTCTAGTGCGGTCACAGTGTGAGGAAAGTGCTGCCGATAACCGGCAACTGTATTTACTTTGTGATCAGCTGTGTCATTGGACACAGCTGATCGTGTGATAAAAGGCCGCTGTGATTGGCCTTTACCTTGCCATGTGATCAACTGTGTGTGACGGGAGTCACTTTCGGTGGGGGGTCAGTGATGGTCTGGGGGGCCCATGGAACCCAGCTCACTTTGGAGAGGTGGGGAGACCCCTGTCTCAGCTCCCCATATCCCTCTTATGTGTAAGTCACCCTGTGGCTGTTAGGGGTACAGGGTGATCTGTCCTAATATTGGGGTGGGGGGTTGTTGATTGTTTAATGCCATGTGGTTGCATCCCATTGTTCTATTGTGTGTCTGGCTTGGGAGCAAACTACTATGGGATGCATGTGTTTATGTGTATTGGCTTGGTGGGGGGAGGGGGGTGTCTCCAGCAGCCCTCCCTTCTGATGGGACTGTCTGCTGGTGTGTCTCTTGTTACTAAACACAGATTGCCCCGCCCTGTGTCATTATGCAGGGAGGGGGGTTGTTCCCTTGAATGTATATATCTTGTATCTGTGTTAAAATAAACTAGTCTACCTCCTGGTTTACTTCAAGACTGGTGTCTAGTCTTGTATGGTCTGCTGTAATGTCTGTGGTCGGTGTTCGGACGGGGAAGTGGTATCCTAACAGAAGTACCCAAGCACAGATTGGGTCGGTTCCTTTACACTGTGTCCATAGGATGCAGCGATCACAGACAGCTTCTTTTTATTAGTCATATATTGGTGAATTTGGATGTTGTATTTACATAAATGTTGTGATAAACTATCTTTTTTGTGTAATGTAGAGGGACAAATTCATGTTTTAGCTCTGTATGATTTGCTGATAGTTGTGTGTTCTCAGATATGAGGGTAAAATAATAATTTATCATATACATACGTGTGTGTGTACAGTATATAGATTCTTCTATGTATTGAAAGTTGCACGCATGTTCAGACTGGAATGAAGAGTCCCGTATTATGGGGGTCACTGTCCAGTGCTCTCCCCAGTGTTGGCTCTAGATGATGTCATAGTGACAGACTCCTCCTACCTCTTCCTGCCTCCTCCAATCATCATCACACTGACAGAGGATGGTGAGGACAGTAGACTGGCGGGGTCCTGGAGGGACGAGGGATGAGCTCTAGTATGTGTGTGTGTGTGTGTGTGGGGGGGGGGGGTGTCTGTTTACATATATATTGGGGAGAACATATATACAACCATCAAAGACCGTCATCATTGTTTTCTCATTGTTCACATATCAGTGTCAGTAGTCTCCAAACTGTGGCCGGGGGGCCAGATGTGGCCCTTTTGTTTCTTGTATCTGGCCCTTTGTGCACTATTCCTCCCACTGACACCAACAGGGCATAATTCCTATCACTAATAACAACAATAGGTCACTGTTCCTACCAATGACCCCAACAATGGGCACTATTTCTCCCACTGACACCAATGATGGGGCACTATTTCTCCCACTGACGCCAATGATGGGGCACTATTCCTCCCACTGACGCCAATGATGAGGCACTATTCCTCCCACTGACGCCAATTATGGGGTACTATTCCTCCCACCGACGCCAATTATGGGGCACTATTCCTCCCACCGACGCCAATGATGGGGCACTATTCCTCCCACCGACGCCAATGATGGGGCACTATTCCTCCCACCGACGCCAATGATGGGGCACTATTCCTCCCACCGACGCCAATGATGGGGCACTATTCCTCCCACCGACGCCAATGATGGGGTACTATTCCTTACTATTCGCCTACTCTGCCCACTTTTAGGCAATCTCTGAAAACCTCTCTTTTCAGGGAAGCCTATCCTGCCTTCAGCTACCAATGGAATCCTCCATTCCTCCTATCAGTCCATCCCCCACAGTTATTACCTTTTGTACCACTAGCCCCTCCCTCTTAGATTGTAAGCTCCCAGGATCAGGGCCCTCCTATTCCTCTTGTAATGAACTGTATTGTTGCTGTATTGTCTCTTGTTATATTGTAAAGTGCTGAGCAAACTGTTGGCACTATATAAATCCTGTATAATAATAATAATTGTAATAAATCGGCATGACATCTGACTTTGAAATCGCGCAACTTCACTGTAATTGCAGACAATAGGGTGCAACTTGGCATGGGATTTGCAAGTCACATGGCATGCAAATCACATGCCAAGACGCACCCAGTGTGACCGGGGACTGACATGCCGATTTTGATGTGCGATTTAAAAGACATCTGACACAGAAGTCGATGCATATCGCACTACTTTAGAAATTGGCGCAGCTCCGACCAAGTCAGAATCGCACTGATATGACCGCTGTAATTACGGACCATAGGGTGCGACTTGCCATGGAACATGCATGGCATGGCAAATCACATGGCAAGCCGCGCCTGGTATGATAAGTCAACAAAGGCAACTCCTATGCCAACAAAGCTTTCCTCTATTTTTGCTGCTGTACCTAAAAATGACCACTAAGTGTCGCACTTACATCACTGTAATCACACTGAGCAGAATGTCAGATTCTGGGGCTGAAGCAGCAGCTCCACAAAGCTGCAAACATGGACCATTTTACTGCACCATCGATCTCCAATCTGGATTCATTTTCAGATGAATAGGAGGTCAGGGATACGCATTTAGAATTGATAAGAGAAATTGAAAATGTAACTTTCCCAATATTGGTTTGATAACAATTCTTGTTCTTTAACCCCTTCACACCTTCGGGTAAAACAAATCGTAGAGCCGCAATTTTGCAACTTTGGCATGCGTACCGTACATATCATCACAACTACTTTGCGGAATATACTGCATTTTTTTTTCAGGACTAATTGGGCCTTCATCTGGTGGTAAATGGTAATGGATATCTTTTGATTACTTTTTTTTTATTACCAAAGAAAAACTGGCCAAAAATAGTAAAAAAAAAACTTTTTTTTTTAATTTAGCTGTATATTTCTTGCTACTACCATAATCCACCACCAAAGAACAGCCTGAAATGTATTCTCCTGCTGCTGACAATCGCAGCGATACCACATGTGTGTATGTTAGTTGTTGTTTGTACCCGCAGTACAGCCCAGAAACAATAGTGTGCAATTTGCTTTTTTTCTCTGTCCTGCCCCTGACACTGTGGTTAAGTGGTTGGCACTTCCTCCTGGCTGGTGTTATTGGTTCGAATCCCAACCACGGCACCACCTGCCTGGAGTTTGCATGTTCCCCTTGTTCCTGTGTGGGTTTCCTCCGGGTACTCCGGTTTCCTCCCACTCTCCAAAGACATGCTGGCAGGTTAATTGGATCCTGTCTAAATTGTGCCTAGTATGTGTATGTATGAATGTGAGTTAGGGACCTTAGATTGTACACCCCTTGAGGGTCAGGGACTGATGTGAATGTACAATATATATGTAAAGCGCGGCATAAATTGATGGCGCTATATAAGTACCTGAAATAAATTTTAAAAAGTAATAAAATAAAAAAAGTAATATAAATAAATTAAATTAATAAAAAAAAGAATGAATTAAAAAAAAAAAATCCTGACCATAAAAAAAAACAAACAAACCTGACCTTGACCCAAACACTAACCCTGGCACAGACCTAGATCTAGATCTTGAATCTAGCCAATTGACTTACCAGCATGTCTTTGGAGTGTGGAAGGAAACCGGAGTACCCAGAGGAAACCCACGCAGGCACAGGGAGAACATGCAAACTCCAGGCAGGTGGTGCCGTGGTTGGGATTCGAACCAACAACCCTAGTACTGCCAGGTGGAAATGAGATATATATATATATGTGTATATGTGTGTGTATGTATGTGTGTGTGTATATATATGTGTATATACTGTACATATAATGTAGCCCTACCCTTGTGGGGGCCGCTGTGTTGTGGGTACCCCTAAGCTTCCCTCCGCACAGCCAGGCAACAGTTCGTGAACTTGGTTTTGTTGTTTTATTAGGGAAATCAACTTGGATAGGGAAGTGGGGATTACGAGATGCCCAGTTGACTTGAATCAATGAAGGGAGGACACCTTCCTTCCTATGTACTAAGGCAGATCCTGGACTGTTCTTTCCTTGAAAGCCGTCAGTCATTGCAGATCAGCAGCAACAGCCCTTTACAGGCAAGGAACTATCATTCCCTCAAAAATCAGCTCAACTTCTTGTAACTACACACAGGGATATCTTCTGTCCCCCTGTAGAGCTGCTCCCAGCTCCACGGCCTGCAAACACCACCAGCCTTCCTGGCTATTCTTGAAAGCCCTCCCGGGATGAGGATAAAGAATTGATCCCGGCGCAGTCCTTGGGAAGTTTGCTATGTGTGGCAGGCTTCCCCTTTGTAGATCCCAGAGAGTGCTGCTGTACTCACTCTGTCCTCTTTGCTCCCTGATGCTCCAGGTCTCGATCGCATTCACGGCTGAATGTATCCCCCTGAGCCTGCCTGAGCCCAGCCTGAAGGTCCCCCCTAGACCTAGGGGACCCCTCAAAATTGTCGATCCTTTTTTTTTTTTTTTTATAGCGCAAAAAATAAAAACTGCAGAGATGATCAAATACCACCGTAAGAAAGCTCTATTCGTGGGGGAAAAAAGGACGTAAATTTCATTTGGTTGCGGCGTTGCATGACCGTGCAATTGTCAGTTATAGTAACGCACAAAAAATGGACTGGTCAGGAAGGGGAGGAAATCCTCGGGAGGGCAAGTGGTGAAGCCCTTTAGCTCGGGTTCACACTGATGCGGTGAGGAATTTGCACTGGTTTCTGTGCGAAATTCTGCAACGCATCAGAATCGCACCCCGTTCATGCACCGCTGCGGGTGAGTATGTTAAGTTAACAACAACCAGAAATCGGCTCGCAAAACGTGATGTGCAGAATCGGATTGCATGGGTGTGAAATCTAGTGCGGACAATAAAAAAAAAATGGTCCTGCACCTTTTTGGTGCGGATGCGGTGCGATTTGAGGCGTACAAAATGTATGGCTGAGATTGCAGCGCACAGAGTTCGCATGTCATATGTAGAGGAAGGTGGTGCGGTTCCTGTGTGAATCACATGCGATGTGCTGCACTGCAGTAGTGTGAACCCGGGCCAAAAGTCATTCCTGCCATATTCCAGCCAGGTTGGTAATGTTCTCTGTATCCTGCTTAGGCTAAGTTCACATCTGTGCGGGTGGTGCCGCTGCGGATCCACAAGAAAATCCGTGCAGCCGCACCACCTGCACAGAGGAATGCAGACCCGCGGGCGGGTGTCATTAATTCTAATGGCACGCCGCCTGCACTGGAAATCGCAACCGCACTGGGAACCGAGGTTCCTGTGCGGGATGCGTTTTCAGAAGAAGTGCCGGGACTTCTGGAGGAAAAGGAATTTAATCTCCAAACACGGAAAGGTTTCTTCACAGAAAGAGCTGTGAAAATGTGGAATAGACTCCCCCAAGAGTTGGTTCTGGACAGCTCAGTGGATTGCTTCAAAAAAGTCCTGGATTCTTTCTTGGATACACAGAATCAGGGGCGGACTGACCATTTGGAAACTCGGGCACTGCCTGAGGGCCCGGGGTCAGTAAGGGGCCCCATGAGATGCCCCTGGTACCTTTTTCATAGGCTTTTTTGAGTTTGGGCAAGGACACAGGGGCCCCATGATCCCCTATTGCCCAGGGGCCCCATGAGTTGTCAGTCCGCCCCTGCACAGAATATAACTGGATATAACATTTATAGGTGAAGTTAATCCAGGGAATATCCGATTGCCTCTCGGAGGATCTGGAAGGATTTTTTTCCCCTGCAGGAGCAGATTGGATCATGCTTTGCTAGGTTTTTTGCCTTCCTCTGGATCAACTGTGGGTGTAGGATTATAACTTTTGTTTTTATTGGTTGAGCTGGATGGACTTTTGTATTTTTTCAGCCAGACTAACTATGTAACTATCTAACTTCTTCACCGCGTCACGGGGCTCGGGAGTCCATTCAAATGAATGGGCTCTCGTGCCCGTGCAAAACGTGGCCCGCAAAGCCACATATATGTGAACCAGGGCTTATAGAGAATTCCCCGGCTTGGACACGAAGTCGGTACAATCCCCCTATACAGACAACAGGGGAAAAAAAAAGTTCAGTTTTACCCAATCAGCTGTTATGCCTCATGGATCTGACAGCTCTGAGCGAATATAAAATGAAATGCGATTGGGTGCTGTGGGTGCGCCGTGCACATGCTCTGTGTGGCATCGTAGATGACATGTTTCTGCATCCGGCCCACCAGATCCTTTATTATAATAATCCAATGCCCACCTCGGCTACACAACCCGTAATGCCCCCCCCCAGCAATATCACTCACACTGGTCTGTTATGGTGTGACTATGGCGGTCGCTGTGATCAGGGGAGGACTGACAACTCATGGGGCCCCCGGGCAATAGGGGATCATGGGGCCCCTGTGTCCTTGCCCAAACTCAAAAAAGCCTATGAAAAAGGTACCAGGGGCATCTCATGGGGCCCCCTACTTACCCCTGGCCCTCAGGCAGTGCCCGAATTTCCAAATGGTCAGTCCGCCCCTGGCTGTAATGACGTCTCTTACCGCCGGTGTGACCGGCACTGACCTTAATGTATCTATAGGGGGGGGGGGCATCTCTAGTGCAGAGTTTTCTATTTAACAAAACCTCCTTCATCTCCTCTTCCCTCCACCCCTCTATGGTCTGCTGTGCTCTGTGATGTACGGCTGCGGTCTCCATGGCAACTACCTCATCTGTTTCCATAGTAACAGGAGATGTCTCCGGGTACCAGGGTGAGCTGTGAAGTCCCAGTATCCTCAGCCTGGCACCGTGTGTACGTGTAGACGAGAGGAATCCATAGATGATCCAATACTGATGATCTGATCCTGGATTACAATCCATCGCCCTGGGATTTCTGTTCCTCATTTCTGTGCTGTGTGTCTATGGAGGTTGGAGACAGAGACTTCTTTTTTCTGAGGTTGCGGATATTTCTTCAGAGAGACTTGGTACTCCTCAAGACAACCCTACTTAACCTTTTCAGGACATTATAATCCCCGGGCGGGGGCGGGACTTTCCAAAAATGGCCACATTGGGTACTGACTGATTAGGCCCCAGATACCCCCAGAACTGTGACCTCTAAATCCCAGATACCCCCAGAACTGTGACCTCTAAATCCCAGATACCCCCAGAACTGTGACCTCTAAATCCCAGATACCCCCAGCACCGTGACCTCTAAATCCCGAGATACCCCCAGCACCGTGACCTCTAAATCCCGGATACCCCCAGCACCGTGACCTCTAAATCCCGGATACCCCCAGCACCGTGACCTCTAAATCCCAGATACCCCCAGAACCGTGACCTCTAAATCCCAGATACCCCCAGAACCGTGACCTCTAAATTCCCAGATACCCCCAGCACCGTGACCTCTAAATTCCCAGATACCCCCAGCACCGTGACCTCTAAATTCCCAGATACCCCCAGCACCGTGACCTCTAAATTCCCAGATACCCCCAGCACCGTGACCTCTAAATTCCCAGATACCCCCAGCACCGTGACCTCTAAATTCCCAGATACCCCCAGCACCGTGACCTCTAAATCCCGGATACCCCCAGCACCGTGACCTCTAAATCCCCAGATACCCCCAGCACCGTGACCTCTAAATCCCCAGATACCCCCAGCACCGTGACCTCTAAATCCCCAGATACCCCCAGCACCGTGACCTCTAAATCCCGGACACCCCCAGCACCGTGACCTCTAAATCCCGGACACCCCCAGCACCGTGACCTCTAAATCCCGGACACCCCCAGCACCGTGACCTCTAAATTCCAGATACCCCCAGCACTGTTCTCCCCCCCCCAGCGATATATCACTCATACCGGTCTGTTATGGTGTAACTATGGCGGACGCTACATCTCAGAGTTCCCCTTAGCACTGTTAGCACCATAACGTCCCTGGGTGCCCCCCAGAACTATGAACTGATCCCTATACCATTGTCAGGCAGGCAGAAGAGGCAGTGGTGTATTTAGGTTTAGTGCTGCACTAGGCAACACAAAGATTGGCTCCCCCTCCCATGGAGAGACCCTGACACTGACAACACCCCCCTCCCCCACAAAGAGCCTCACATTGACCAACAAAACCCCAGCCCCTCCCCCACCCCCACCTGAGAGAGCCTTCCACTACCACTGCCACCCCATGCACTGGCAACCCCCTCCCACCCCGGCAAGAGACAAGACACTCACCTTCACAGCTCCGGACATCCCCAGGAACAAGAGTCAGACTTTGTATACACCATTAAGCATCCCACAGCCTCTCTCAGACCTCACCTGGTCCCCATGCTGCATGTGTCCATTCTTCCATCCCTTCTTTTGGGGGGTTGCACTGCCCCCCTGAAAAATGCTGCTGCCCCCCTGAAAAATGCCACCCTAGGCAAATGCCTTGTTTGTCTTGTGATAAATACGCCCCTGAGAAAAGGATGATAGCTGGTACCCCCCAGCAGGAGTGGGCCTCCTCCAGACCCTCACACGGGGGCATCCCAGCCCAGCGGAACTCACAAGTCCGTACTTGGCATGAACCCAGCTGCGGTGCTGGAGCGGACTGACCATTTGGAAACTCGGGCACTGCCTGAGGGCTCGGGGTCAGTAGGGGGCCCCATGAGATGCCCCTGGTACCTTTTTCATAGGCTTTTTTGAGTTTGGGCAAGGACACAGGGGCCCCATGTTCCCCTATTGCCCGGGGGCCCCATGAGTTGTCAGTCCGCCGCAGCTGCGGGGTCAATACAAATGAATATACTGTGATAAAGTGTACGAACAGGATGGAGGGACTCAACAGTGTGCTAGGAGGGAAGATGGGAGAAGTCTTTCCAGTGAGCAGAGCAAGTTGCAAAAGGCAGGGGGAAGTCTGGAAGCAATACTGGCAGGGCCCTGATCCTGGGACACAGATACCTGGGGACACCTGATTGAACAGCGTGACTGTCCCGGCAAACCTTGGCCTGCTGGTAAGTATGTGAATGAATGTTCATTTACTTGTTCGTTCATTAGGTCCTCCTTCCTAATTTGTTAGAGGATGGGAATAGGCATACTGTGTGGTGAACACTCCGATCATCACAGCGATCACAAGGTACAGAGCCACTCTGATCGCCTCTGTACACAGCAACTGTGAACCGAGCCATCCAAGGAGAGTGATTTCTGCATTGACGTTTATAATGACAAAAGTGTTAAAAAAAAAAAAAAAGTCAGTTTAGACATACGGCAGTAAAGAAGTGGTTAAGCGACTATGTAACTTTGTTGTTGTAAAAGCGTGTTTCCTGCCAAATCCCAGCCAGGCTGTTACTGCTTTCTGGGCCCCTGTTACAGAGAATTCCCCGGCTTGGACAGGAAGTCGGTGCAATCTCCCTATACAGACAGCAGTAAAATAAGGTGTTTATATAGCAGTCTGTGTCCTCGCAGGGACAGGAGGTGAGGGAAATCCTCCTCCATTGTGTCCACAGACAGCAATAAAACCTGATCCAACCTCTCTCCCTTCCCCCGCCATAGAAATGACACTTTATCACACCACGGTGTCTGCCCGGAGTCCAGCTTTAATGTTGAGGCTGGATAGGCGCAGTCATTGCTGGTTACATAACGCAGGAAGTTGCCTCCTTTCCTATTATCGGGTTGTGGAATGAAATGACAAGCAGCTGATATATGAAAACATGGAGTTTCCTGCAAGGGTGACAGTGACACCATGCAGGGAGGAGAGTCCGCCTTCTGGGACTTGTTATTGGAAAAGCTCATCTGCCTCCAATTTGTTATTTTTTAACTTGTTTAATAGGAAAATGGATCCTAAAGCCTTTGTTGGCTCGCTGCAGCTGCAGTGGCAGTTAACATGGCTCTACCGTTAAAGCTGAACTCGAGGAACAAAAGTGAAAGAAAGAAAGTAAGAGAAAGAAAAGCCTTCATTTAAATATACAGGGCATTCATAAAGTATTCAGACCCCCTTCACTTTTCAATGTTGTCATGCTGCAGCCTGATACTACAGATGTTTAAATTCATTTTTGTTCCCCATTAATCTACACTCTGTACCCCATAATGACAAAATGAAAACAGAATTTTAGAAATGTCTGTGAATTTATTGAAGAGAAGAAAAAAAACAGAAATCTCAAATGTACTGAAATATTCAGACCCTTTACTCAGTACTTTGTTGAAGCCCCTTTGGCAGCAGTTCCGGCCTTGAGTCTTTTTGGAGATGACACCACAGTCTTTGCACACCTGGATTGGGGGATTTTTTGTCCTTCTTTGCAATGCCTCTAAATCTCAGTCAGGTTGGAGGGCCATCGGTGGGTGGCTATTTTCAGGTCTCTCCAGACATGTTCAATAGGGTTCAAGTCAGGGCTCTGTCTGGACTACTCTAGGACATTTATAGAGTTGTCCCTAAGCCACTCCTGTGTTGTCTTGGCTGTGTGCGTAGGATGGTTGTCATGTTGGAAGGTGGTCTGAGGTGCTTAGGATGGTTGTCATGTTGGAAGGTGGTCTGAGGTGCTTGGGATGGTTGTCATGTTGGAAGGTGGTCTGAGGTGCTTGAGATGGTTGTCATGTTGGAAGGTGGTCTGAGGTGCTTGGGATGGTTGTCATGTTGGAAGGTGGTCTGGGGTGCTTGGGATGGTTGTCATGTTGGAAGGTGGTCTGAGGTGCTTGGGATGGTTGTCATGTTGGAAGGTGGTCTGGGGTGCTTGGGATGGTTGTCATGTTGGAAGGTGGTCTGAGGTGCTTGGGATGGTTGTCATGTTGGAAGGTGGTCTGAGGTGCTTGGGATGGTTACCATGTTGGAAGGTGGTCTGAGGTGCTTGGGATGGTTACCAAGTTGGAAGGTGGTCTGAGGTGCTTGGGATGGTTACCATGTTGGAAGGTGGTCTGAGGTGCTTGGGATGGTTACCATGTTGGAAGGTGGTCTGAGGTGCTTGGGATGGTTACCATGTTGGAAGGTGGTCTGAGGTGCTTGGGATGGTTACCATGTTGGAAGGTGGTCTGAGGTGCTTGGGATGGTTACCATGTTGGAAGGTGGTCTGAGGTGCTTGGGATGGTAATTATATTGGAAGGTGGTCTGAGGTGCTTGGGATGGTTACCATGTTGGAAGGTGGTCTGAGGTGCTTGGGATGGTTACCATGTTGGAAGGTGGTCTGAGCTGCTTGGGATGGTTACCATATTGGAAGGTGGTCTGAGGTGCTTAGGATGGTTATCATATTGGAAGGTGGTCTGAGGTGCTTAGGATGGTTGCCATATTGGAATGTGGTCTGAGGCGCTTAGGATGGTTATCATATTAGAAGGTGGTCTGAGGTCCTGAGCATTGTGGAACAGGTTTTCATCTGTACTTTGTTCCATTCAGCTTTCCCTCAACTCAGACCAGTCTCCCAGTCCCTGCTGCTGAAAAACACCCCCACAGCATGCTGCTGCCACCATCATGCTTCACTGTTGGGATGGTATTGGGCAGGTGATAAGCGGTGCCATGTTTCTTCGAGACATAACATTTAGCATTGAGGCCAAGCAGTGCAATCTTGGTTTCATCAGACCAGAGAATCTTGTTCCTCAGTCTGAGATTCTTTCAGGTGCTTTTTTGCAAACTCCAAGTGTGCTTTCATGTGTTTTGCACTGAGGAGAGGCCACTCTGCCATAAAGCCCAGATCAGTGGAGGGTTGCAGTGATGGTTGTCCTTCTGGAACTTTGTCCCATCTCCACACAGGATCTCTGGAGGTCAGTCAGAGTGACCATCGGGTTCTTGGTCACCTCTCTTACTAAGGCCCTTCTTCTCTGATTGGCCGGGTGACCAGCTCTTGGTTGTGCCAAACTTCTTCCATTTGAGAATTATGGAGGCCACTGTGCTTTTGGGAACCTTCAGTGCAGCAGAAATTTTTTGTAGCCTTCCTCAGGTCTGTGCCTTGCTATAATCCTGTTTCTGAGCTCTGCAGGCAGTTCCTTGACCTCATGACTTTTGCTCTGATACAGTATGCATGGTCAGCTGTGAAGCCTTTTATGGAGGTGTGTGCCTTTCCAAATCATGTCCAGTCAATGTAGTTTACCACAGGTGGACCCCAATCATGGTGTAGAAACATCTCAGCAACGGTCAAGAGAAACAGGAGGCACCTAAGCTAAACTTCAAATGTTGTTGCAAAGGGTCTGAATACTTATGCCAATGTGATATTTCATTTTTTTTTCCCTTTTTCATGCATTTGCAAACATTTAAACAACTGTACTATCAGATTGCACCATAACAACACTGAAAAAAGTGAAGTTGATCTGAATACTTCATGAATGCCCTGTATATTCCTCAATAGCCAAAATCTACTCTGTGATCGCCAAATGCCTTTGCAAGCCTAGGTAATACCATGTAGAAGCAGGGCGGACTGACAACTCATGGGGCCCCCGGGCAATAGGGGATCATGGGGCCCCTGTGTCCTTTCCCAAACTCAAAAAAGCCTACGAAAAAGGTACCAGGGGCATCTCATGGGGCTCCCTACTGACCTCGGGCCCTCAGGCAGTGCCTGGGTTTCCAAATGGTCAAACTGCCCCTGTGTAGAAGTATCAGTGACATCATCACTGAGCTGTACATAGCCTGTGCAGATAGCAGAACTGTGGGAGGGACCTAACAGGCCACACCCACTACAAGCAGCCTACAGAGAACTACTGTAGGGGGCGGAGACTAGACCAGTCACCCTGCACAAGGGGAGAGAGCAGCAGTGACCGGTCTTTATTACGGGAAGCCCCAGCATAGAGGCAAAGTTTTTCAGAATGGATCTGCAAAGGAATTTGTTACATTCAAAGTGGATTTATATCCTTTAATGAATATATTTAAAGTTTTCAGCTTTAATTGGATATTTCGTTTTTTTTCATATCTGTGTGGAGGTTAGCGTTAAAATCTTTCAAGTGTGAGAAAATCATCAGCTGCACTTGCCAATTGTCACAGTCTATCATCTACATTCTCCAAGCGGACTCTATCAGATGGCCGGCTCCTGGCCCTCCCTGGCTGATTCATAATCAATAGCTGGATCCTTTTTATATGCAAAGCAGCGGGAGATCCTGACTATAAAACACTAAGCGAGGTTTGGGCAGCCTTGGCGTTTAAGTAGCTGAGCGG
>NW_028320316.1:2500-60000 GCF_062004578.1 Staurois parvus | reverse complement strand
AGGATGCGTCAGAACATTGGTCGGCAAGCAGCAGCTTGACTCTCATTCATCCAGGTACATTAGCCCTTATGGTTCCATTGTGTCAGGTTCAAGTGTTTCTTCTGCTTAGCTGAAGAAAGATGGCGGTACCTTGGGGTTATTACAACTTAAGGCCAGGTCTGCCTGAAGGCAACTGTGCTTCCCACAAGATGGGGCCTTCCTGTAGCGTCGCAAGGCAGCAGTGGCCTCCCCCGTAACGTCACAGCGCAGCATTGGGCTCCTTGTAACGTCATAGGGCAGCAGTGGGCTCCCTGTAACGTCACAGTTGCCACTCCGTGAGGTCGCAGGGCAGCAGTGGCCTCCCTGTAACGTCACAGCGCAGCATTGGGCTCCTTGTAACGTCATAGGGCAGCAGTGGGCTCCCTGTATTGTCACAGTTGCCACTCCGTGAGGTCGCAGGGCAGCAGTGGCCTCCCTGTAAGGTCACAGTTGCCACCATGTAAGGTCAAAGGGCAGCAATGGCCTTCTTGTATCGTCACATGGCAGCAATGGGCTCCCTGTAATGTCACAGTTGCCACCCCATAAGGTCACAGGGCAGCAGTGGCCTCCCCGTAAGGCAGCAGTGTTGTCCCTGTAACATCACAATTGCCATCCTGTAAGGGAGCAGGGCAGCAGTAGGCTCCCTGTAATGTCACAGTTGCCACTCTGTAAGGTCAAAGGGCAGCAGTGGGCTCCCCATAACGTCAGTTGCCACCCTGTAAGGTCAAAGGGCAGCAGTGGGCTCCCTGTAACGTCACAGTTGCCACCCTGTAAGGTCAAAGGGCAGTAGTGGGCTCCCTGTAACGTCACAGTTGCCACCCTGTAAGGTCAAAGGGCAGCAGTGGGCTCCCTGTAACGTCACAGTTGCCACCCTGTAAGGTCAAAGGGCAGCAGTGGGCTCCCTGTAACGTCACAGTTGCCACCCTGTAAGGTCAAAGGGCAGCAGTGGGCTCCCTGTAACGTCACAGTTGCCACCCCGTAAGGCCGCAGTGTTGTCCCTGTAACATCACAATTGCCACCCCTAAGATCCCAGCTCAGCAGTGGGCTCCTCGTAACGTCACAGTTGCCACCCCCTAAGGTCGAAGGGCAGCAGTGGGCTCCCCGTAAGGCCGCAGTGTTCTCCCTGTAACATCTCAGGGCAGCAGTGGGCTCCCTATAATGTCCCAGGGCAAAACTGTCTACAGGTAACATTCCATGGCAGTGATGCCCCCCCTCCCCCAATATTTCAGGGCAGCAGCAAGATGCTATAATGCCATAAGAAAATAAATACAAAAACCAAAAAGGGGAGTACTAACTTAAACAGAAACCCCAAAACCCTATTGCTAGGTTAGCCCACTCCACTGTATGCACTGGACTAAGGACGCCCTGCCATATCATACGGCATACATTCACCACTCCGGTCCCCCCCCCCCACCGATATCCTTTGATGCAGACTTACCCTACAAACCTGCTAGTAGGAATGCATACATGATTCTATGTCTCTATAGAGATGCATGACAGGATCATTACAGGCTACCTGTATCTGCTATGTAAAGATCATGTGACTGATCAGACCGCGTGTGTGTGTGTGGTGTAAGAACCGTTTAAAAGAGATTATTCAGCTATTCCCAACCAGCAGTTTAAATGTCTCCAGATATACATATATATACAAATAATTTATCAATACAATGTGGAGTAAATACAAACTTGTTGGTGTTCCTACAATATAGAATACACTTGAGTACAAAGGTGTGTGGGTGAAAGAAATTCGGAAAAAGAAAACCGATTTAATAAGCCAACTCGTTTTGCACCATCGATATATGAAAATAAAATGGCGTCTCCTCCATTTCCCACTTACCTGTCAGCTAGGAACTCGCAATACATCAAACCGATGGCCTAATACAGAATCACCATACAAAAATGTGCAGCTAAGGCAGGCCATAGATCAGGAGAATTTTCTTGGATGCAGGAAAGACAATCACTTGATTTCTCCATCAACGGTCAGTTTTGATGGGGGAATCCCTCCCAAGCAATTGTGGGGGAATCCCTCCCAAGCAATTGTGTTCTCCCAGCCAGGGAATGCAGGGAGCCCTCACTGCTGGGAGAGCACAAGGCTATATCCTCTGGCAACGATCTATGCTAAACATTTGACATACTGATTGTATCCAATTCGATCAATGGGATCAACTTGGGTATAATCAGCCTTCCTATAGACCAGGGGTGGGCAACTGTGGCCCTCCAGCTGTTGTAGAACTACAAGTCCCACAAGGCATTGCAAAACTTCGTTACAAGCAGGACTCCCAAAGGCAGAGGCATGATGGGACTTGTAGTTCACCAACAGCTGGAGGGCCACAGTTGCCCCCCCGCTATAGATGGATCGAATCTTGGCCGGTCTTTGAAGTCGGCTGTAGATGGATCGAATCTTAGCTAGTTCAGCAAAGACCGGCCAAGATTCGATCCATCTACAGCCGACTTCAGACTGGCCACACAATCTCCATCATCAGATTTGCTCATACATGAAGGTCGATAAAGATGTACAGACTGTGACGCTCACACTGCTTAGTGATAGTTACCATGAGAGATCGTTCACACTAAATCGATCGGTTGCAGTGCGTTCATACGTTTTTTTACCCGTGTTAAAGGGCATTGCATTATGGCAGCTCCTTTAAAGGAGAAGTTCACTTTTTTTTTTTTACTAAAAGAAGTATCAAATGCACATTTTTTGCAGGTAACAAAATGTGCATTTATTATTTTTATCTGCAGGAGCCTGGAAAGCATTCCACCGGTGATCAGAAGATTGTTGGTGCGATGCAGGTCTCCTGCAGACCTGTCAGTATATCTGCTTCCCTAGACAAGATGTTCAAGCAAGCAAATATACTGACAGGAAGAATGAATGGACTACCATAGCGCCGTGGTCGTTCCTTGGAAACTACAAGCCGACAGCCAAGGACTGTGAATGAGTGACATTAGTTGCAAGGATGTGTTTTTTGTTTTTTTTAAATTTGACAGCTAGCAAAGGGGGGGGGGGGGGGGGGGGGAGAGAAGATACCCCACTAGCTGTCAAAGCTGGGAGCAGGGGCCGGTCTGATCGTGACATGTTACACCCTGAATATGTGTGCAATGTGTTCAAAAGGTGAACTTATCCTTTTAATATTGAATGGGCTAAACCAGCCGAATATCAATCCATCCATGGCTGGCTAGAGAATGGGAAAATGGACTGCTTGTTGTAGATCTTAAAGTGTTACTAAACCCGCATTCACTATATCCGCTCTCCCCCCATTCACTATATCCGCTCCCCCCGGACCCCGCATTCACTATATCCGCTCTCCCCGGACCCCACATTCACTATATCCGCTCTCCCCGGACCCCGCATTCACTATATCCGCTCTCCCCGGACCCCACATTCACTATATCCGCTCTCCCCGCATTCACTATATCCGCTCTCCCCGGACCCCCCATTCACTATTTCTGCTCCCCCCGGACCCCACATTCACTATATCCGCTCTCCCCAGATCCCACATTCACTATATCCGCTCTCCCCCCATTCACTATATCTGCTCTCCCCGGACCCCGCATTCACTATATCCGCTCTCCCCGGACCCCGCATTCACTATATCCGCTCTCCCCGGACCCTGCATTCACTATATTTGCTCTCCCCCCATTCACTATAGCCGCTCTCCCCCCATTCACTATAGCCGCTCTCCCCCCATTCACTATATCCGCTCTCCCCGGACCCCCCATTCACTATATCCGCTCTCCCCGGACCCCCCATTCACTATATCCGCTCTCCCCGGACCCCGCATTCACTATATCCGCTCTCCCCGGACCCTGCATACACTATTATCTAGTCCCCCCAGACCCCGCATTCACTAAAAAAAAACCTCTCTAGCAATACAGACCAAACTGAGCATGTACTTGCCTACAGTTCAGTCTGGAGATAAGAGGTGGTCGCTTGAAAAATTGGAGGAACAGAGATGACAGAATCAAACAGCCTTTTTACACAATGCAGAAGATTAACCATTTAGGTCCCACAGTGAGTATAACAAGCATGCTTTACTGCATCTACAGACTGATTGTACTGTGGGGGGGGTTAGTAACACTTTAACTAGTTCTTTGGACAAATTTAGGAGTCCTTTTAGTTCCAATCCTTTAGTACGAAGGGATTTATTCTCCTACAAACAGATGAAGTGATGGTTGCAGATCATTTATCATTGAGCTGCACTTTAAAGGCCAATTACAAAACCAGACTAAACTGATGTCAATACATGGAAGGGGAAACTGGAGTGACGTGCAAATTGTATTTTGATTGCGTTCAGTTACTATATACATGGAAATGTTGCAATAATTAAGGGCCAAAGACCTTTATTTATTAATACGGAGTCTTAGTTACCAACGTTTCTGAAGTATGAATGGTTTTTGTCCCCATCGGCAGACCAATTGAGTCCTAAATGTAACGGCCAGATATAAAGATGGAAGTTATGGACGGTATCAGAAGGTCAGAGGTCAGCATAGTCTGACATTTGGCCTATTAACTCCCTATCTGGTCTCCTGCTGCCTGACTGTACAGGGGGTGAGGTCAGGAAAACATCAAGCAGGTGACTCAGAGAACTAAAATGTAGGGTTCAAACCAGGGGCGGACTGACAACTCATGGGGCCCCCGGCCAATAGGGGATCATGGGGCCCCTGTGTCCTTGCCCAAACTCAAAAAAGCCTATGAAAAAGGTACCAGGGGCATCTCATGGGGCCCCCTACTGACCTCGGGCACTGCCCGCGTTTCCAAATGGTCAGTCCGCCCCTGCTTCAAACCAAGTTAGGTTGACTACGGGGAAATATTAATCCTTCATTACATGTTCTGGATGTTCGGGATAGTCTGGATATATAGATTCCTATACAGGCAGTTCCCGGGTTCCGAACATGATGGGGTTTGTAGGTTTGTTCTGAACCACTTGCCCTCCAAACGATTTACCCCCCCCCCCCCCGCCCTTACGGTGCTGCGTTATTTTAAGACAATTGCGCGGTCATGCAACGCAGTACATAAATGTAATTTGTGTCTTTTTTCCCACAAATAAATCTTTCTTTTGGTGGTATTTGATCACCTCTACAATTTTTAATTTTTGTGCTATAAACAAAAAACCTGACCATTTACAAAAAACAATATTTTTGACGTTTGCTATAAAACATATCCAATAAAAAAAAAAAAACAATCTAATTTCTTGATCAATTCAGGTCAAAATGTATTCTGCGGGTACCCCACACTGACAGGTACCCAATCTCCCTGCGCTGGCCTGCGATCGGATAGGTGACTACATGTCTACCCAGAAGACTACGGGACAATTCAGAAAGCGCAGAGCTACACGCACCCGGCTGTCGGTTGCCGGTAACACAGGACTGCTGGTTGGACACCGCGGGAGCAAGGGACGGGCAGCGGTTTTTTTTTTTCTACAGTTGCACTGGAACTCCGCTATAAATTTAATTTGTAGTTGAAAAAGTGTAAAAAAAACCCCCTCATATTCAGGGTGTAACATATTATGAATACACCGGCCCCCGCTTTGACAACTAGCGGGTGATCTTCTCTCCCCCAGCTGCTAAATGTAGAAAAAAACGTGGCCATGCGGGGCTCATTCAGTCCTCTGTGAATGAGAAACTACAAGTCCTAACAGCCTTAGCGGCTGTCGGCTTGTCGTTCTCAAGGAACTACCACGGGGTTGCGGTAGTTCATGAATTCTTCTTGTCAGTGTATCTGATTGCTCGTACATCCCGTATGGACAAGCAGATTTACTGACAGGTCTGCAGGAGACCTGCATAGCACCAGTAAGCCTTTCCAGGCTTCTGCAACCAAAAATAATAATAAATGCACATTTTTTTAACCTGCATAAAAACGTGCATTTATTTTTGGTAAAAAGGTGAACTTATCCTTTAGGTAGCATAGGAAAGGGTAAACACCCCTGTAATGTTTGATTTGCAGGCTGTTCCCCTGTTCAGATTTCACCTCCCTTTCTGTCCCCTTGGATTTTTTTAAATTTTGGGTTGTCGTGGAAATGACTGGTGATAAACCTTCAGTGGAAATGCCTTTTTTTTTCCCATGAGAACTCTTACAGGAATGAATTTCCTTTCCTAGGGGTAGATTTTCAATCGCTTGTTGTTTCTCCCTCTGCTTGTACCTCGAATGATCGTAACTCGGGGACTGCCTGTATTGTTAGAAAAAAAAAATAAAAAAATAAAGAAAAGACATAACTTACAAATTCTTGCGTGGGTCCGATTGTGACTGGTTCTCTTTAACCCTCCCACAGCATTATGGGAAAACAAATCTTGCTTTGGGAACTTTTAATGGTCAATGGATCATAGATCTGGGGCAATGAGCTCAACCACTACAACCAATTGGATTTTTAGCTGTTAAGAGGGCTAACAACATGATTTCTGATTGGTTTAAGAGGTTTGCCGTACATTGGCTTATTAAATAAAGGCCTCGATGTATTAACACAACAAATCGGGAAATGGAATAGAAGGCCAAATCCGAGGCGGTGATTTTATGTTCTTAATCTCGGATTCTAACAGTCCTAATAGTTATAAAAATGCTCCACGCCGTTCTTCACCTGTAGATTGACGAGAACATAAAGAAATATTTCTTATTGCTGTCAGCCTATAAAACAATTATTCCACAGTGCTATACACACTGAGCCACGGGTGTCAAACTGGCGGCCCTCCAGCTGTTGCCAAACTACAAGTCCCATGAGGCATTGCAGGATTGACATTACAAGCATGACTCCCAAAGGCAGAGGCATGATGGGACTTGTAGTTTTGCAGCAGCTGGAGGGGCGTCAGTTTGGCACCCTTGTATTAAGTCAGGGGTGTCAAACTGGTGGCCCTCCAGCTGTTGCAAAACTACAAGTCCCATCATGCCTCTGCCTTTGGGACTCATGCTTGTAACTGTCAATCCTGCAATGCCTCATGGGACTTGTAGTTTGGCAACAGCTGGAGGGCCACCAGTTTGCACCCATGCATTAAGTGGATAGATTTCACTTTATAACTGCACATCTGCTGATGTAACTGCAATGTCATAGTTACTCTGCATTCAGCGCTACACCGTTCTAAATGTACATATCAGACACAACATTACTAATGGAAGGGAATCTGGGGGAGTGGTGTCTATGGGAAGAAAGGACGACTACCAGTGCAGGCCGAGGCTGGCCATAGATTATGCAATTTTCTTTCCTTCAACCACAGAGCCGGGAAAAGGCTCAGGTAAGTATTAGGGGGTGACAGGGGAGGTTCTGTTAGAGGTTTTTGTTTTCTTTACCTTACTGAATTGACTGTGGAACCATTTTAAATCCATAATATTATAAGAGGTGTGTATCATGGTAATGTGAGCGCAGAGTAGTAAAAGAAGCACCTACTTTGGTATAATCCACTAATAATGCTACTGGGAGCGTGCAACTTGGTGATCCAAGCTAACAAATACTACAGGGACTATGCACCATGGTATCGTAAGCTGCTGTGATGAGCCATGTCCCCTGCGGTATTGTGAGTTGTGACGGAGGAGCGTGTGCCGCAGTGTTACGAGCTGTGACGGAGGGGCGCGTGCCGCGGTATTGACAGCTGTGACTGAGGAGCGTGCGCCGTAGTGTTGCGAGCTGTGACGGAGGAGCGTGCGCCGTAGTGTTGCGAGCTGTGACGGAGGAGCGTGCCCCGTAGTGTTGCGAGCTGTGACGGAGGAGCGTGCCCCGTAGTGTTGCGAGCTGTGACGGAGGAGCGTGCCCCGTAGTGTTGCGAGCTGTGACGGAGGAGCGTGCCCCGTAGTGTTGCGAGCTGTGACGGAGGAGCGTGCGCCGTAGTGTTGCGAGCTGTGACGGAGGAGCGTGCGCCGTAGTGTTGCGAGCTGTGACGGAGGAGCGTGCGCCGTAGTGTTGCGAGCTGTGACGGAGGTGCGTGCGCCGCGGTATTGTGAGCTGTGACGGAGGAGCGTGCACCGTAGTGTTGTGAGCGGTGACGGAGGAGCATGCGCCATGGTGTTGCGAGCTGTGACGGAGCAGTGTGTGCTGTGGTATTGCGAGCTGTGACGGAGGTGTGTGCGCCTCGGTATTGCGAGCTGTGACGGAGCAGTGTGCGCCGCGGTATTGCGAGCTATGACGGAGGTGCGTGCGCCGCGGTATTGCGAGCTGTGACGGAGGAGCGTGCACCGTAGTGTTGTGAGCGGTGACGGAGGAGCGTGCGCCATGGTGTTGTGAGCGGTGACGGAGGGGCGTGCACCGTTGTGTTGTAAGCTGGTGCTGCTGTGATGAGCAGATGGAAGCAGATATATTTGGACTCATTCTCAGCACGTGCACTGTAGTTTCAGTATACATTGCTAGTGAAAGAAGTGTGCGCTGTGGCATTGTGAGTTGTTTGCTCAGTTTTAGGCACTTGCACTGTGGCAGTTTCGGTATACATTGCTAGTGAAAGGCATATACAGAGCGGCAGTGTGATCCACACTAACTGGCAGTGTCAGACTATTGCCAAGTGTAGTGCGTGCAACTATAACCCAACAGAATGTGCTAGGTGGCAGTGTGACCTACAAGTATGCCTTTCACCAATACAGATTGAAGCCTTCCTTCATTTTCTTTACGTACCCTGAGAGCATTCTCTATGCCACTGGTGTCCAAACTGCAGCCCGGGGGCCGAATGTGGCCCTTTGCTGGCTTTTATCTGGCCCTTGGAGCACTATTTTATTTACTGACAGCAATGAAGGGGCACAATTCCTCCCAATGACACCAATGATGGGACACAATTCCTCCCAATGACACCAATGATGGGACACAATTCCTCCCAATGACACAAACAATGGGGCCCAATAACACAAGTGACAGGGCACAATTCTTTCAAGTAGCAGTGATGGGGCACAGTCCCTCCCAATGACACCAATGATGGAAGACAGTCCCTCCCAATGACACCAATGATGGAAGACAGTTCCTCCCAATGAGACCCAATAACACCAGTGATGGGGCACAATTCTTTCAAGTGACACCAGTGATGGGGCACATTTCCTCCCAATGACAGCAACAATGGTGCCCAATGACACAAATGTTGGAGCACAACTCCTACTAATGACACCAACGATGGGGCATTGTTCACTCCAACTGATAGCAGGACATTTTCTACTCCGGATGGCCAGTCTGGCCCCCCTAAAGTCTGAGGGCCCTTTGTTTAGAGAGTTTGGAGACCCTTGCTCTATGCCAATATCAACTAGGAGCCCAAGTCTGATCACTATTTCATGCTCCACATCTCTAGTCCCTGCTTGGGGTTTAGAGAAGTGTGTGCCAAGCTCTAATCTGGTAGATATTTCAGGAGACCGATGCGTGCACCAAGTGGTACCTACTTATTACCTACATATGTAACTTAGCTGATGATGGGGACAGGTACTCTTTACTTTGGTGTATGTGGTATACCTAGAAGTAACTAGGAGTTTGCTGGCTGGCAGTGTACAAAGTGGCAGTGTAAGAATATTTTAGTGTAAACCAATTGGCTGAACAGGAGGACCGTGTTGTCTGCAGAGGTCTACCTAGTGCCAGGAGGCGTGCGTTGGGTCACGTGTGAAGTCAAGTCCCTGTGGAAGTGTAGGGAGCACTAACAAAGCACATGTAATTTGCAGTGATAATAGATGCATGCAATAAAGACACTGAGCCAATGTATGCCAGCCCTGGACAATGGCCTTCAAGGAGAATATAGATACCCCTGGGCCAGGGGCGGACTGACCATTTGGCAACTCGGGCACTGCCCGAGGGCCCGGGGTCAGTAGGGGGCCCCATGAGATGCCCCTGGTACCTTTATCATAGGCTTTTTTGAGTTTGGGCAAGGACACAGGGGCCCCATGATCCCCTATTGCCCGGGGGCCCCATGAGTTGTCAGTCCGCCCCTGCCCTGGGCACTACATAATTATTTGATGGTTGGCCAGCGTAAGGAATATATTAAATAGATAATCACTGGGTACCTAAATTAATGGAAAACATAGTTGGCCATGTCAGAACTATTTATCTGACCCTCCAAATGGTCCAAATAAACAATTCAAAAGATCGCAGAGGATCAAATTTTACAAACAGATCCTAAAAAGTCTATCCATGGCCAGACAAGTTCCCCACAACCATCATTCTACAGTTACCTTCAGCTGAAGCTGTCCTAATTAGAGACACAGGTACTTCCACCACTGATCTTTGAACAATTGCCAGCTGCTTGGTGGTCAGATGAATCTAAGTAAGGCGGGCTGCCATACATTATACAATTTTCTTGAGATTTTTGCTTTAGATTCACCAAAAACCATATAATAGGAGGTCAAATCCAAACAACACTTTCAGTTGTATCCAATCAGGTGGGCCCTTGCACTACATAGCTGAAGGTAAATCTAAAGGAAATTGGGCGGAAATTGGACAGAAAATTGTATAGTGTATGGCCAGCCTAAGGCGGACTATACATTATACAATTTTCTTGAGAATTTTGCTTTAGATTTACCAAAAACCATGTAATAGGAGGTCAAATCCAAACAACACTTTCAGTTGTATCCAATCAGGTGGGCCCTTGCACTACATAGCTGAAGGTAAATCTAAAGGAAATTGGGCGGAAATTGGACAGAAAATTGTATAGTGTATGGCCAGCCTATGTCACTGCCACAGAACAAATAACTTCAACTTGGCAGGGGCAGCACCCTATGTAATTTGAGACAGGTGCACTTTACAAGCAGCACCCCTCCTCAATCGAACAGGATGGCAAAGATCAAGCTAAAAACCCTTCCACTGTTACCAAAAGACGGTGCTGGACTTCTAGTTGGTGGTTATTGATTGGAAAATCTGAATTTGTAATACAGGCGTGCGGGGGGGGGGGCGACATTTTTTCAGATGAAGGTCTGTGTCCACGTGCCCTGCATAAGCCTCACTTCATTCTGCCGAATGGCACTGGAGCAACTAAAGGGAACACAGCCGGTCTAAAGCGGCTACGAGACCGGAGTTTAGTGCTCAGATAGTGACCAATCATAGAAATGTCCTTTCCGTTGGATCTTGCGCACAATATTGCCAGCAGGGAGGACTTCCCGCCTAGTCCAGATTTTCTTGTTCTAATGAAAGAAATGCTCAGCCTTTTGTAGAATAGTGACAACTAAAAAGCTTGACTAACCAACCACAGATGATATGGAAACACTCAAGGGTTCATTGTGTTGACAATCCTGCCACGCTGGGGCTAGACATCAGATAACGTGATAGCGGACTGCATTCTTTTACGTATAGGTGAGCTCATAATAAGGCTTACCTGTAAGTAAAATTAATATATCCTAAACATGCACCCTTTAGGAAATGTTCCAGAGAATAGCAGCCGGAGACATCACCGGCGTATGAGCTCTGAAGGAACAACATTCAACCATGCCATTCCTTCAGAGCTTTGTGACGTCATCGCGCAGACTGTGCGCCGCTGTAGGACTTTGTTTTAAGTAAAGTATTTCATAATGTGTTAGTATGCATCACATACTAGCACATTATATCACCTTGCAGAGGGAATTTTTTTTTTCCTCTTCCCAAGAGGCTTTACTACCACTTTAAAGGGTCAATTCACACGGACTTGCACTAAAATGTATAGAAAATAGATGTACATCTCCATCCATTTTCGTCACACACGGACATCCAATGACATACATTTTAGCATGTGGTAAAGTGTACTGCATTTTCACAGGACATCCTGTGCATTGTGTTGACATTCACTTGCATCCATTGCACTAAAATGCTGCATTTTAGCGCAATGCAGGTCAATGCACCATTATGGTGTGAATAGGACACGTTGGAAATTTGTTTTTCAGATGTCCTTCCATTGATCTGCATTTTACAGCTGCGCTAAAACACAGATAAAACGCACTGGTGTGAATTGGCCCTAAAAGCCAACTATGACCATCCATAGAGGAACAAATGGAACATGGTAGCAAGTGCCAGCAGCCTAGAAATCTCAAAGGCTTCAACACCAAGACGCATTCAGCTGAAACTGCACTGATAATATATACTAGGTCCAGGTCCAGGCCAACCACCATCGTCCAGGTCAACCACCATCGTCCAGGTCCAGGCCAACCACCATCGTCCAGGTCCAGGCCAACCACCATCGTCCAGGTCCAGGCCAACCACCATCGTCCAGGTCCAGGCCAACCACCATCGTCCAGGTCCAGGCCAACCACCATCGTCCAGGTCCAGGCCAACCACCATCGTCCAGGTCCAGCCCCACTGCTTGCAAAGAATTCCAATAGTGGTTATATCTATTCCTTCCAGTGTTGGTGGGGACTTGTATTGGATTTCTGGGTAGGTTTTATGTTTACAAATGTTGACTTCACTTAGAATTGCTGTCCATCTACCTCTGGCTCAGCAAAAAAAAAAAAGGAATCAGAACAGATCTAAATTCGAAGGCCCCCTTTTTATTTTACATCTGTTGAAAATCCAGAAAGTGCAGATAGGGAACTAGGAGGGATTGTAAAATAGACTGTGTGGGTGGACAATCACGGTTTCAAAGCCAGATAGATTCTGAAAGTCAGTCAATATGTGATTGGCCTGAAATCGACCGGGTTACTATTATCTGCTGTAAACTGTGGTTCCCATCCCCTAAACCACGGGTGTCCAACTGGTGGCCCTCCAGCTGTTGCCAAACTACAAGTCCCATGAGGCATTTCAAGATTGACCATTACAAGCATGACTCCGAAAGGCAGAGGCATGATGGGACTTGTAGTTTCACAACAGCTGTAGGGCCGCCACTTTGACACCCCTGCCCTAAACTCTACCGAGAGCCTTTTTCAGGCCTGCTAGGTATGTGGAACCAATAGCTGATGTATCTTGGTGCTGAAGTCTGGAGTCAAGTACTGAGCATTAATCGATATTAAAGTTTATCTCCAGCCAATATTTTTATTTCAGTCTTAGGATAATCTTTCTCCAGTGGGGTCATAGAATGTGTAAAATCACTTTTTATCCCATTTCCTGACCTAAATCAGCAGTATGTAGGAGAAAAATTGAACCCGTTAGGCTTCATTGCTGTCTAGATTGTAAGCTCCCAGGATCAGGGCCCTCCTATTCCTCTTGTATTGAACTGTATTGTCTCCCGTTATATTGTAAAGTGCTGAGCAAACTGTTGGTGCCATATAAATCCTGTATAATAATAATGTAGGGGAAGTCTTGAACCCGTTAGGTTTCATTGCTGTCTATGTCCCTGTAGTAGATTTCCCTTACTTCCTGTCTAGGTGACAACACGGTCTTTGGGACAAGTAGTGAGTAGAAAGCTTGACAGATAGCAAAAATACATGACATGTTCTTTCACTCATTTCCAATAATAATAATAATTAAAAAAAAAAAAAAAAAAGCTATGGCTGAAGTTAAACTTTAAACTCACCAGATTCTACCAAACAACTAACGTTTCAGTTAATTTGATGTAAAGAAGGGATATACGGGACTGCCGTTGCAGATGGTCTCCTGATAATGCTAGCTGCCTGGCTATCCTCCTTCCGTACTTTGAGTTCCTGACCTGAAACAAGTCCAAGTCCTTATCTGCATACCTGTCAGTGACTCCAAGCATTGAAGCCGGGGCTACAGATGACAGCCAGGTAACTGACATTTTCACTGAACGCAAAAGAAAAACAAAAAGAGGGCGCACCAGCCTAGTGCATTATCTCTTTGACGCGTTTCGAGGACTCAGCCTCTTCCTCAGAGCCCTGAGGAAGAGGCTGAGTCCTTGAAACACGTCAGCCAGTTGCTCATCCAGGGTTCCATCGTTGTGGACTCAGATGCGATATGGATTGAACACCTTTGTTCATTGTGATGTGCCTGTGTTTTAGATGTCCATTGTGCGTATACCACCTACTTTTTTTATGCTTTTAATAAATATTTTAAACGATAATGCCCTCTTTGTTTTTCTGTTGCATTCAGTGACTTTGGACTACTCCGGTCCATTGAGGGCAGCAAGCACTGCATATTCCAGAACATTGACATTGTCATCCTAGCCTCTGCTGAGTCCATCCCCAGCACAGGAGTAAAGTATTTGCTGTGTTTGAACTGACATTTTCAACAATATTGGTGAACACTGGGAGGCTTTAGGAGAGATTAACTAAAACAGGCAAGTACACAATCTGGTGCAGCCAGGGCGGACTGACCATTTGGAAACTTGGACACTGCCCAAGGGCCCGGGGTCAGTAGGGGGCCCCATGATATGCCCTGGTACTTTTTTTCATAGGCTTTTTTGAGTTTGGGCAAGGACATAGGGGCCCCATGATCCCCTATTGCCCATGAATTGTCAGTCCACCCCTGGGTGCAGCTACACATGGCAGCCAATCAGCTTCTAACTTCAGCTGGTTCAATCAAGCTTTGGCAATAAAACCTGGAAGCTGATTGGTGGCAGACCTGCACCAGATTTTGTACTTTCCAGTTTTTAGCGAATAAACCCCTTTTGTTTTTCTTTTGGGACAGGGTCTCCTTTAGTTCATTGGGTTGGTGTGAATGGACCATTTTGTGAGCATTTGGCCTACTGACGAGACATTTATATAACCAAACAGTAAATTGAAGGAAACTGTAAAAAAAAAGGCATAGAGGTCTCTAAAATTAAAAGGCAGAAGGTATTAAATAATTAAAAAAAAAACAAAAAAAACAGTGCATTTCAGTTTAAAAACCCAATGTGCTGTTACAGCAAGAAACATGACCATGTATATATTATATACACTATATACACATTGCAAGTATCTTCATCCAACTAAATATTCATATATACAGAATATTTGTATTCAATCTCAGGCCAAGCTTTTTCGAATGACGTTTTGGCGTAGAGTTGCTCTGTCGGGCAATACTCCCAGAAGCCTTCGGTAAAGGCTGGACGCCGTCAGCCAATGAAATGCCTCGCCTTTCTCTATATCCATTATATTACACTTTGGTCAGCTGTCTTATGCCCCAACATCTGCTACAGCTGACCCAACAAAGGTCGTTTTGTTTCAAGAACCACCACGCGGATGTCGTAGCGATTTTGCTTTTATTTATAAAAAAAAAATGCCCTAATTTTTTTTTTTTAAATTTCACTGCCCAAAAAATAAATTACAAACTTTGGTCTAAATATTCCGAAACAGATTAGACCATGGTCCTTTTTTTTTTTTTAAAATTGTGATTTTGTTCGAGCACTGTAAATAAAATAATTGATCGATCTACCTTCACATCTAGATATTGCTACAGTAGGGCCGTTTAAACCCAAGCTACATTTAGAGTGCGGACACTGCAAGACTTAAGGGGTCTGGTCTGGGTAGATGCTTGACAAATCACTCCTCTACAGTGGAGACCTCTCCATGGTCCCAGCATCGGCCACCTCTCGCATCTTGCGTCATAACGGTCAACTCCCCCGTAGTAGGAAGGACAAGACTCCATAGCAAGGAGAGCGGGCAGATCGCAGTTCTGGAGTGATTCAGTCCACAAGTATCCACCCGTAACTGAAATATCAGTCATGGCCAGACTGATCCATTTAACGTGAGATATAAAAAGGGCAACATAGCCATCTTGTGCAATACGAGGAATGATTAAGAGCTTGGTTCAGAAAATGGACACACACATGTCCAGTTATAAGGCCAAACAATTTACGACAGTGACATTGTTTGTGCAATTGGCTCCTACTGCAAGAAACCGGTATTACTAGGTCTACATACAGTACTCAGTGTGTTCAGTACCTACCTTAAGGTACACAAATTACGTTAAGTGCTATTCTAGGAGCAGTCGGGCAGTGAAGTTTTCAATGAAATATATAAATTCGATATACTATGTACACAAACGAGGGGTATACACAAGGTATTCGGCATGAACCAGAGTTGTCCTTCGGTGGATGTTGGGTTTTGAGTTATGACTTGGAATTCAGGAGCAGAACCATAGGCTGACCCTTTAGTTCGATGCGCTGGCAGGTTTGTCCTCAAGGCCCAACTCTTGGTGGAGCTGGCACTTGCTTTGGGATTGGCGCGAGTGGGTGCGGGATGGTCTGGAGAAGCAGGATGTTACGGGGTGCGAGCTACAATTACAGGCAAAATCCTGAAAAGGATAAAAAAAACAAAAAAAGAGTAAGCAAAAAAGGACCTGCGACCAGCAGACAATTTTCACTATATATATATATATACACACACACACACACACACACACACACATACATACACATATACACACACACACACACACACACACACACACACACACACACACACATACATACACATATACACACACACACACACACACACACACACACATACACACATATATATACACACATACACATACAGTGGGGATCGAAAGTTTGGGCACCCCAGCTAAAAATTTGTATTTTGGAAACAAAAGATATGTTAATGACCATTCACACCTCAAATTCCTCATGAACATATCTTTTGTTTCCAAGGGTGGGAGAGGTCTAAGGTGTGAATTGGTCATTACAATGTGTGACAAGCTTGGAGGAACATCCTGTGTTCAGTGTTTTGTCCATCTGAGTACCTTGAAAACGCTTTGCATGCTTTTTTTTTTTTATAATGAAAAAAGGCTCTGGACAGCATCGGGAATTGGAAGAGTAAAAAAAAAAATTTCAAATGCGTATAAAACGCGATCTGCCGCGTTTACAAGCATTTTGTGTTTGAATCGCTGATAAAATCGACTGCTGAACGAAAGTTTTCTGCGTTAAAAAAAAAAAAAACGACTGTAAACTCAACTGCCTGTAAAGGACGAGGTGTACATGGACACATAGGAGAACATTAGGGAGGGTTCAGGGGCTGCTGCAAAAAACGCTGAACAGATCCTGAACGTGAGTTTATCAGCCGCAGTGTACATGAGCCCTAAAGTCAATTTAAAAACGTATTGAGGAACACAGGACTACCAACACTGACCTTCCTTTTATAAATGCTAGTTCTCTGTCTGGTAATGATTTTGCTGAAGCAGTGATCTGTTTTTTTAAAGTCCTGGCAGCACATGGCTTATGGCATCCAGTGCGGAACAATGCAGATACATTTTAAGCGGCTATTTCTCAAAACTTACTTCAGTTGCTGAGGTGGAAGTGACGTCAGAGTCCTTGGAGCCTCCATCTTTATTCCCTAGGCTGGTTCTCTTGCTCAGCAGTTTAGACACGTTGTGAGATGGATGGCACATGGCGGATGAACAATGGTCATGGTTGTCCGGCCTTTTGCTACTGTCTTCCACCTCTTTCTTTTCAGCACCTGTACTAGAAGCCTGAGCCGAACGGCCGCATACATTTCTGAAGAATTCCTGAACAATGCCGTACTTAGTGGCCTCTCCTTTATTTCTGCCCTCGGCTAAATTCGGTTTATACAGGGACTCTGTGCTTCCAGCATGATCCACTACGTTGAATAGGCTAGATGAACCGTCATAGATGTTGCTTAGGACGGGGCTGTCTCGAGTGGTCGTAGATCTGGCCCAGGCGGAGCCGTTTTGTTTGTTTTGATGAAGGTTCCACAGGCTTCGATCTTTAGAATTGTCCAGTTTTGACAATGACCTCCTTTGTAGTTTGGGTGAGCCATACTTGGGAGAGCAGCAAGGCCGCTCAATCCGAGAGTGGACCTTGTCCAATGAGGTCGATATATGCTTGGTCTTTGCAGACAGCATGGAAGAACTTCTTGGTGACCAACTTTTGGCATGCAGGCTTGTTCGGTGTAGATCAGTTTGAAGACCTATGCTAATCATTTGGACAGTTTGGACTCCTATGCTGGAAAGAGTCTGGCTGGATGTGCTTTTGGTCTTTCTTTCTAGAGAACTAGAGCGAATGGCTTGCCTAACGCAGTTGGTGATCTCTTTCATATCGTCGCTCATGTTCCCCGAGATCTCTAAATCACCCAATGGAGATGGGAAGGCGGAAACAGATGAAGAAGGCTCCTTAGTGCTGTCTTTGTCCAAGAGATCCCTCTGCTTCTTGGAGAAGTTGCACAACCACTGGTTGTAAGAACTTCCAGAAATGCACTCTGAATTTTCTGTTTCTTTAGGCTTTGCCATGGTGAAAAGGAATCCTGGTTCTACCACAATCTTTTCTTCTTTATTGTGGACGAAAGGAGCATCCAATTTGCGCACTATGGGTGGACTATAATAAATCCTAATTCCTGTTCTGTCTGGGGCAGTGTAGCTTCTCTGTATTTGCTTGTGACCTGGCTCTCCATTGTTCCCAGTCTTATCCACTTTGTAATCCCAAGACGACAGTCCCAGCTTGTCCTTCGTTAAGTGCTCAGGTGAGGACTTGTCGTGCATATAAGTGCAGCCTTTCTGGTCAATGTCTGGTTCCATGGAACCATTGGCCAGGTGCTGGGAGTCCAGGACTCCATTCATCTTCTCATAATTTGAGGGCGATTTTCCAGGCAGGTAAGGAGAACTGTCCAGCAAACTCTCGAACTCGGACATGGATGAAACCGACTTTGTTCTGAGTGAGAAAATAAAAAGTGATGTAAATATATATAAAAAAAATCTAAAACAATTACAGATACATTTCATACAGCATTGCAAAGAGAAAGACATGGAGGAAGACTGACTAAAACTGGAGCGTATAGAACCTGGTGTAGCTGTGCCTTGTAACCAGTCAGCTTCTAACTCCAGCTTGTTCAATTAAACATTTGCAGTAAAACCTGGAAGCGGATTGAAGGTCAGGGATTTATAGAAGCGGTAGTAAAGTCTGCTTTATTTACTTGTACCTACAGGAAAACTTATAAACCATGTCATCTCAACGTACGTTTAGTAAATATTGACATTTGCAGCATTTGATGCATTCACATTGCAGTCTGAATTGAGGGCACACTCCATGCACCGTGCCGCGATCATGATGTCATTGCGGTCTGGCCAAACGGCCAGGGTATGCAAACCCAGAAGGAAGACTGGGTGAAGATGAAAGCCCTGGCACACGTGTTCCTTGCTGCTGGAAGGATCCATTTCACAGGTAAGTTTGTCATAATGTGCTATGCGATGCAAGTCCAGGGGAGAGTGGATATTGTGAATGCGGGGTCCAGGGGGGGAGAGCGGACATCGCAACTGCGGGGTCCGGGGGGGACGGGGGGAGAGCGGACATCGCGACTGCGGGGTCCGGGGGGGAGAGGGACGGGGGAAGAGAGCGGACATCGCGACTGCGGGGTCCGGGGGGGGAGAGGGACGGGGGAAGAGAGCGGACATCGCGACTGCGGGGTCCGGGGACGGGGGAAGAGAGCGGACATCGCGACTGCGGGGTCCGGGGACGGGGAAGAGAGCGGACATCGCGACTGCGGGGTCCGGGGGGGGGGGAAGAGAGCGGACATCGCGACTGCGGGGTCCGGGGGGGGGGAAGAGAGCGGACATCGCGACTGCGGGGTCCGGGGGGGAGAGCGGACATCGCGACTGCGGGGTCCGGGGGGGAGAGCGGACATCGCGACTGCGGGGTCCGGGGGGGAGAGCGGACATCGCGACTGCGGGGTCCGGGGGGGAGAGCGGACATCGCGACTGCGGGGTCCGGGGGGGGAGAGCGGACATCGCGACTGCGGGGTCCGGGGGGAGAGCGGACATCGCGACTGCGGGGTCCGGGGGGGAGAGCGGACATCGCGACTGCGGGGTCCGGGGGGAGAGCGGACATCGCGACTGCGGGGTCCGGGGGGGAGAGCGGACATCGCGACTGCGGGGTCCGGGGGGAGAGCGGACATCGCGACTGCGGGGTCCGGGGGGGAGAGCGGACATCGCGACTGCGGGGTCCGGGGGGGAGAGCGGACATCGCGACTGCGGGGTCCGGGGGGGAGAGCGGACATCGCGACTGCGGGGTCCGGGGGGGAGAGCGGACATCGCGACTGCGGGGTCCGGGGGGGAGAGCGGACATCGCGACTGCGGGGTCCGGGGGGGAGAGCGGACATCGCGACTGCGGGGTCCGGGGGGAGAGCGGACATCGCGACTGCGGGGTCCGGGGGGGAGAGCGGACATCGCGACTGCGGGGTCCGGGGGGAGAGCGGACATCGCGACTGCGGGGTCCGGGGGGAGAGCGGACATCGCGACTGCGGGGTCCGGGGGGGAGAGCGGACATCGCGACTGCGGGGTCCGGGGGGGAGAGCGGACATCGCGACTGCGGGGTCCGGGGGGGAGAGCGGACATCGCGACTGCGGGGTCCGGGGGGGGAGAGCGGCCATCGCGACTGCGGGGTCCGGGGGGGGAGAGCGGCCATCGCGACTGCGGGGTCCGGGGGGGGGGAGAGCGGCCATCGCGACTGCGGGGTCCGGGGGGGGAGAGCGGCCATCGCGTCGCGGGGGGAGAGCGGATTTAGTGAAAATGCGGGGTCCGGGGGGAGAGCGGACATCGCGACTGCGGGGTCCGGGGGAGAGCGGATTTAGTGACTGCGGGGTCCGGGGGGCGAGCGGATTTAGGGAATGCGGGGTCCGGGGGGCGAGCGGATTTAGGGAATGCGGGGTCCGGGGGGCGAGCGGATTTAGGGAATGCGGGGTCCGGGGGGCGAGCGGATTTAGGGAATGCGGGGTCCCGGGGGGAGGCGGATTTAGGGAATGCGGGGTCCGGGGGGAGAGCGGATTTAGGGAATGCGGGGTCCGGGGGGAGAGCGGATTTAGGGAATGCGGGGTCCGGGGGGAGAGCGGATTTAGGGAATGCGGGGTCCGGGGGGAGAGCGGATTTAGGGAATGCGGGGTCCGGGGGGAGAGCGGATTTAGGGAATGCGGGGTCCGGGGGGAGAGCGGATTTAGGGAATGCGGGGTCCGGGGGGGAGAGCGGATTTAGGGAATGCGGGGTCCGGGGGGAGAGCGGATTTAGGGAATGCGGGGTCCGGGGGGAGAGCGGATTTAGGGAATGCGGGGTCCGGGGGAGAGCGGATTTAGGGAATGCGGGGTCCGGGGGGAGAGCGGATTTAGGGAATGCGGGGTCCGGGGGGGAGAGCGGATTTAGGGAATGCGGGGTCGGGGGGAGAGCGGATTTAGGGAATGCGGGGTCCGGGGGGGAGAGCGGATTTAGGGAATGCGGGGTCCGGGGGAGAGCGGATTTAGGGAATGCGGGTCCGGGGGAGAGCGGATTTAGGAATGCGGGGTCCGGGGGAGAGCGGATTTAGGGAATGCGGGGTCCGGGGGGAGAGCGGATTTAGGGAATGCGGGGTCCGGGGGGAGAGCGGATTTAGGGAATGCGGGGTCCGGGGGGAGAGCGGATTTAGGGAATGCGGGGTCCGGGGGGAGAGCGGATTTAGGGAATGCGGGGTCCGGGGGGAGAGCGGATTTAGGAATGCGGGGTCCGGGGGGAGAGCGGATTTAGTGAATGCGGGGTCCGGGGGGAGAGCGGATTTAGTGAATGCGGGGTCCGGGGGGAGAGCGGATTTAGTGAATGCGGGGTCCGGGGGGGAGAGCGGATTTAGTGAATGCGGGGTCCGGGGGGGGGAGAGCGGATTTAGTGAATGCGGGGTCCGGGGGGGGAGAGCGGATTTAGTGAATGCGGGGTCCGGGGGGGGAGAGCGGATTTAGTGAATGCGGGGTCCGGGGGGGGAGAGCGGATTTAGTGAATGCGGGGTCCGGGGGGGGGAGAGCGGATTTAGTGAATGCGGGGTCCGGGGGGGAGAGCGGATTTAGTGAATGCGGGGTCCGGGGGGGGGAGAGCGGATTTAGTGAATGCGGGGTCCGGGGGGGAGAGCGGATTTAGTGAATGCGGGGGTCCGGGGGGAGAGCGGATTTAGTGAATGCAATAAAACCTTGAAGCCAACTGTGCACTCTCCAGTTTTAGTAAATAACCCCCACAGTGTATATCACCCCCAACCTGTACAACATCAGCCCCAGGACCATGGGGGACCCATACTTGCAAGCAAACATGGTCTCTTAGATTATAATATTAAAGTGGCAGTAAAGCCTATTTTTTATGTTTTACCTACAGGTCATCCTTTAATAAGGCTGACCTGTAGGTACTGTAATTATCTCCTAAGTGTGCACCGTTTAGGAGATATTTATTTTATCCATTGGTTAACTGCACCATGCAGCGGCAGAGACTCCCATGTGCATGCATGGAAGCGACGTCATCACGTCTCTGCCAGTCAAACAGCCGAAGCCAGCGAACCCAGAGAAAGACCAGGTGAAGGTGGAAGGCCCCGGGAGCCATGACAGCACTTCCTTTTCAGGTAAGTCTTTTATAATGTGCTAGTATGTGTTGCATACTAGCACATTATGCTCTTAATTTGCAGGGAGCTTTTTTTTTGTTTACCATTTTATGGTTTACTACGGTTTTCAAGTATAACAACATGAGGATGTGACACATTTACTTTGAATATAAGCAAGAAATGAAACCTCACCTTTTTAAAACAGTCCCATTAGCATCCATGTCACAGTCAATATCTTTATCCTGCATCTTGTCATTGAGCGCCTAAGAGAAATCCATGTATAAATATTCATAATACAGAGCATAGCAGATCAAAGAAACATGTATACATAGTAAGACGGATAGATATGGCTTTATGTTGCCTTTTAGTGTGGGCTGTGCGGGAATACAGAACACAGCATTACAAAACCTTTCCTGGCTCACCCCCCATAGAGGAGGGATACAGGTTTATTATGCCGACAAGGGATGGTGGCAGCTGAATGTTGTCTAGAGTTACTGGAAGGAACATGTGTGTCAGCTCCACCCTACCGCATTCTTCTGCTAGGCCATGACAGCTCACCACAAGATCTATAAGGTTTCAAGGTCAGTCCCTTCTCATCAGAAGCAAGTCGCAAAGAATTATTATTTATCGCCATCAATTTACGCAGCGCTTTACATATATATTGTACATTCACATCAGTCCCTAACCCTCAAGGGGCGTACAATCTAAGGTCCCTAACCCTCAAGGGGCGTACAATCTAACGTCCCTAACTCACATTCATACATACACATACTAGGGACAATTTAGACAGGATCCAATTAACCTACCAGCATTGGGAGGAAACCGGAGGACCCGGAGGAAACCCATGCAGTCACAGGGAGAACATGCAACGTTGTTGGGATTCGAACCAGCTACCCTAGTACTGCCAGGCGGAAGTGCTAACCATTTAGCCACTGTGCTGCCCTTGCACAGTAATGTGAGTATTGTCTATCAGTTTCATGAATCCATAATGAAACACCACACGCAGGTTTCTGTGGTACTAAGTGGTTTTAGACTGGCATCGAATAGATCTACATATTCCCGGTCTGGCCATGGCAAGGCTTCGACTTAAAATTTTTTGGGTTCCCCAAGCAAAAAGGCAGTTGACCGAGGCAGCAAAGGGCCAGGAATCGTGGCTTTCAGCTGACTTATTGATCACATGACTAGACCAGCCAGGTACCTGGATAGTGGATCCAGAAAGAGAAGCAGACTGTACACCTGGCAGTACTAGGGTCATTGGTTTGAATCCCAACCACGGCACCACCTGCCTGGAGTTTGCATGTTCTCCCTGTGCCTCTGTGGGTTCCTTGCGGGTACTCCCACATTCCAAAGACATGCTGGTAAGTAAATTGGCTCCTGTCTAAATTGGCACTAGTATGTGTATGTATGAATGTGAGTTAGGGACCAGGGCAGACTGACCATTTGGAAACACGGGCACTGCCCGAGGGCCCGGGGTCAGTAAGGGGTCCCCTGGTACCTTTCATAGGCTTTTGTAGGTGTGGGTGAGGACTCAGGGGCCCCATGAACCCTTATTGCCTGGGGGCCCCATGAGTTGTCACTCCACCCCTGTTAGGGACCTTAGATTGTATGTCCCTTGAGGGTTAAGGACTGATGAGAATGTAATATATATATAATTATTATACAGGATTTATATAGCGCCAACAGTTTGCTCAGCGCTTTACATTATAACGGACAGGAGACAATACAGTTCAATACAAGAGGGATAGGAGGGCCCTGATCCTTGGAGCTTACAATCTAAGAGGGAGGGTCTAGCGGTACAAAAGGTAATAACTGGGGGGGATGGACTGGTAGGAGGAGTAGAAGATTTCATTATTAGCTGATGGCAAGATGGGCTTCCCTGAAGAGAGAGGTTTTCAGAGATCGCCTAAAAGTGAGCAGAGTAGGAGATAGTCTGATAGATTGGGGTAAAGAGTTCCGGAGGATGGAGGAAGCTCTGGAGAAGTCCTGGAAACTAGCATGGGAGGAGGAGACAAGGAAGCTAGTGAGCGGAGAGTACGGTTTGGGTGATATTTGGAGACAAGATTGGAGATGTAATTTGGGATTTCTACATGGCTTTATATGTTAGCACTATATATATATATGTGTAAATTGACAGCACTATACAAGTACCTGTATTAAATAAATAATATAATGTTAAAAAGGATAGGTTCCCCATGGTGACACTGTACTACTTGTGGGGGGTGATTTTTTTTTTTTTTTTTACACCGATTGCTTTTACACCCATAAAAGGCTGTAAAAGCAATCATTTCTCCTTCTATATGGCTGCATTCTTACAGCCATTGAGAAATACTGTGTGAGCTGTGATTGGTCACAGCTTGACACATGGTACAAGGCTGTTGTGAATAACCCCGTACCATGTGATCTCTGATAATTCACAGATTTCACACGTAGTAAGCAATGATGTCAGAAGTGACATCTTGCTTACCACTCATGTGATCACGGATTGACCAATCAGTTATCACATGATTGGGACCTCACACAGAGGTCCCGTAGAACGATCGGTGTTGCACTGTGTCCGGAGGACACAGCGGGCACCGGGTCGCAGTGCTGCGCGCTCCCAAGGAGTGCGCACAAGCAGGGGGCAGGGAGGCAGTTTATAAATGGCCACCCGCCCCTGCACTGCCACCGTCCGGCTGTTTATATACATGGGCCGGACGGGAGGTGGTTAAGAAGGGGGGAATATTGGTTTAAAAAATAAAAAAATCAAAATTCAGGGTTCCTAAAATTAGAAAGGCTAGAAACACACGCATTGGCCCTCTTGTGTGTCTGGCTCCGCAGCACCGGGATTCGAATGTTAATCCAAATATCTTTTTCCAGTTTAGGCTTGAAACAGATCGGCCGCTTTGATGCCATACATACAGTTTAAAGGGTCGATCCACCTAAATCTGATGTTTCAAGGTTTGGTGAATGCTGCCATTTTAACCAACCTGACAAATTTGTGTTCATCGGGAACTCCGTTGTTGAGATCTCTGCACACCTGCCGTGCCCATTATAAGCAGTTCCAACTCTTCCTGCTGTTTTTTTTTTTTTAATTTTTATTGATTTTATATTATGAAGAATAATGGGAGGAGCTGGAACATCTGCTCCTATGTGGTATTGATAAATGTGCCATCAACAGGCCCAAATCCTTCTCTCCCTGGTCACACTAGTGCGAGACATAACAATGCCCTTTAGAAATTGCAGCCTGTATGACCAGGGAGGGGTCCCCTCTGACATTGACTGGGAGTCTGTCATGGGTAAACACGCGGAGATTTTCAGTCTGAGTTCAGAAAGTCCGTACCTCCTTCCAGCAGCTGCTCTCCCTCTCCGGACCTCTTCTAACCCACGACTCTCCTTTCTGCAAAGAATCCAAAAGAACATTTGTGAAAATTTAAGGAAAGCTGGCTTCTTAACCTCTTCATGTCCGGACGCTTTCCCCCCCCTTCCAGTCCGGACGCTTCCCCCCTTTCAGTCCGGACGCTTCCCCCCCCCCCTTCCAGTCCGGACGCTTTCCCCCCCCTTCCAGTCCGGACGCTTTCCCCCCCCACCTTCCAGTCCGGACGCTTTCCCCCCCCCACCTTCCAGTCCGGACGCTTTCCCCCCCCACCTTCCAGTCCGGACGCTTTCCCCCCCCCCACCTTCCAGTCCGGACGCTTTCCCCCCCCCACCTTCCAGTCCGGACGCTTTCCCCCCCCACCTTCCAGTCCGGACGCTTTCCCCCCCCTCACCTTCCAGTCCGGACGCTTCCCCCCCCCCCACCTTCCAGTCCGGACGCTTCCCCCCCCCCACCTTCCAGTCCGGACGCTTCCCCCCCCCCCCCCCACCTTCCAGTCCAGACGCTTTCCCCCCCCACCTTCCAGTCCGGACGCTTTCCCCCCCACCTTCCAGTCCGGACGCTTTCCCCCCCCACCTTCCAGTCCGGACGCTTTCCCCCCCCCACCTTCCAGTCCGGACGCTTTCCCCCCCCACCTTCCAGTCCGGACGCTTTCCCCCCCCACCTTCCAGTCCGGACGCTTTCCCCCCCCACCTTCCAGTCCGGACGCTTTCCCCCCCCACCTTCCAGTCCGGACGCTTTCCCCCCCCACCTTCCAGTCCGGACGCTTCCCCCCCCCCCCACCTTCCAGTCCGGACGCTTCCCCCCCCCCCACCTTCCAGTCCGGACGCTTTCCCCCCCCACCTACCAGTCCGGACGCTTTCCCCCCCCACCTACCAGTCCGGACGCTTTCCCCCCCCACCTTCCAGTCCGGACGCTTTCACCCCCCACCTTCCAGTCCGGACGCTTTCACCCCCCACCTTCCAGTCCGGACGCTTTCACCCCCTTCCAGTCCGGGCCAATTTTCAGCTGTCAGCGCTATCACACTTTGAATGACAATTGCGCGGTCATGCAACACTGTACCCATATGCATTTTTAGCATCTTTTTGAGACAGATAAAACTTTACTTTGGTTGTATTTATTCACCGCTGGGATTTTTATTTTTTTTCCTATATAAATGAAAATGTCCAAAAATTTTGAAAAAAAAAAAAAAAAAAAAAGTTTCTTATAAAATTTTGCAAATAAAATAATCTTTCTTCATAAGTGTTGGCCAAAATGTATTCAGTTATCTTTTTAGTTAAAAAAAAAATAAAATTATAATCTAAATTCGTTTATAACCAAAATATATATATATATAATATTTTTTTTTAACATACTGTCACCCTAGCAGTACAAAGTCACCACAGGGGGGGTGGCGGGGGTGTTATTTTATTTTCAGGTACTTATATAGCGCCATCAATTTACTCCGCGCTTTACATATATATTGTACATTCACATCAGTCCCTAACCCTCAAGGGGTGTACAATCTAAGGTCCCTAACCCTCAAGGGGCGTACAATCTAAGGCTACGTTCACACTAGCGTTGTGTGCAGGCGGCAGAGAGGCGTTTGGGGAGCGTTTTTACCGCTTCCCAAACGCATCTGACAATTCTGTACATTGCGCTGTTCTAGCAGGAGCGTTAGCGTCTCGGCAAAACGGACGCCTCTGGTCGAGTGGTGCCGCCTGGCCAGTGTTTGTGGTGCGGTTGCGGGGCGTTTGCACAGCGGTAACACCATTCAACCTTCATTATACACGTTTGTGGGGCGTTTTTAACGTTCGGCAAACGCCTAGCAACCGCAGCTAAACCGCGCATGCGGCGTTTGCGGAGCATTTGCCAAGCGTTAAAAAAACGCTCCGCAAACGCCGGACCAACGCTTGCCAAACGCTAATGGGGCGTTTGGCAAGCGTTGGTAAAACAGTCAAGTGTGAACGAACCCTAAGGTCCCTAACTCACATTCATACATACACATACTAGGGTCAATTTAGACAGGAGCCAATTAACCTACCAGCATGTCTTTGGAGTGTGGGAGGAAACCGGAGTACCCGGAGGAAACCCACGCAGGTACAGGGAGAACTTGCCAACTCCAGGCAGGTGGTGGCGTGGTTGGGATTTGAACCCAGGACCCTAGTACTGCCAGGTGGAAGTGCTAACCATTTAGCCACTGTGCTGCCCAAATAAAACGGACTAAACTTTTTTTTTTTTTTTTTTTAAATCGACAGGGTAAAAGAAAAAAAAAATTAAATGTTTTAAAAAAAAAAAAAGTTTTAAGTGCCCCTGTCCCCCCATGCTTGCGTGTAGTGGTGAATGCATAAGTAGGCCCCCCATATGTAAACGGTGTTCAAACCACACGTGAGGTACACAGCTAACGTTACCAAAACGTCCCGCAGGCCATAAACGCCCCGCGGGCACGAGGGCCATAAACGCCCCGCGGGCACGAGGGCCATAATCATTTTGTGTATTGTAACCTGTGACTGAGCAGACTCCAATACTCTATATTTGGGGCACTGGAACAGTTGCTATGAAGGTATGGGACATGATAGAACCGTTTCCCATCCCCCCCCCCCCCCCATCTCGAAGATTCTCTTTCTAATTATAGAGCGTTCTGTTAATGAGGTTTCAGTGAGTTTGCTGCTTCCATCACCCGGGCAGATAACGTGTCAGAGAACGGCATTATTAACTCCACAATCCCGGTATATTATTCCCCTTGGCAGCCGTGAAGAATTTCACATGGAGTAGCGCTGGGATTCGGATCCATTTGTGCCGCTGGCGATGGAGGGATTTAAATAAATTTGGCAAATGCCGGATACTCCGATCTAATCCAGACACAATTAGGTTATTGCTGGGTAGAAAATACCGGTACATGGAAGCATGAGCGCCGTAGGAGGGGTTACTAAGCGCAGATTAGCCTCATTGTGGGGAAAGGGGGGGCGGCTGTCAAAGTATGGCGGCTGTATCCCATTGGCTGGTGGCTTCATGAATAAGGGAAAAAAAAAACCATTGGAAGACCTATTTCTATTAATTGGGGGTGGGGGGGGGCGGGAATAGAGACACTCGAAAGAAGAAGTAACCAACATCCTACTAATACGTTGTCAGAATCCTAATATACTGCATTTACTATTTATATACCTTTTGAACATTGCTACATAAGGGGTATTTATTAACCTCCCTAGCGGTCTGATTATGTCAGTATTTCTGTGCTCAAAGCGGTAAATATTTTTGCATGGAAATATGTGTTTTTTTATTGTAGTCCTGTAATTTTTAGGAATAACTCACTGAAATCGGTCCGAACAAGAGTCTAGTAAACATCCCGGGGATGATAGAATTTGAAACACGAAATCATCAATTATAATATAATAAATAATCATAAAAAATAATATAATAATAAATTTAATTCAATAATGTAATCAAACCAAAAACACTGAAATTCAAAATAGAGCGCCAAGTTCGCACATCGCTGAGCAAAGTCGCAGAATCGTTTTCAGTGTCTGATGAGGAATTTCATCCACCAATCATTATCACTCAATTCTGCAAGTGGTTCTGATTTACTATCACTGTTCTCTAGCCGGTCTAAAACCGCTTTTGACCTAAAGGGACGCTTTTTGGACGCCATGGACGTTTCTCAGTTTCCAGGCAGAAAGAACAGTAAAAATACAGGCAGGGCGCTGGACAAAGCACTCGGGACAAAATGTATGTGAAATGGTTTGATACAGGAATGTTATACTATGTGATTTTAGTGTATTTAGTGAATTTAACTTTTCACATTTTTGAATTTCCCACCAGTTCCATCCCCCATACTTCATGACGTCGCAGGGAACAGAACCAGGAAGACAGATGCCGGCATCGGCCAGAGGACATTGCCGGGGACACTGCAGGGGGGACATCGCGGGAGCGCAGGACAAGGTAAGTGAAACAGAGATCCCGGAGCAGCGCTGCAGTGTATTCCCGAGTGTAGCTCGGGGTTACCGCTTGGGGTGCTGAAACTTTACCCCGAGCTACACTCAGGAATACCGCCAGGGGGGTTAATGGAAGTCCAGGAATCTGAATAGCAACCCCGCTGCCCTATAGTAGAACTACTGCTACAGGGTGACAGGGCTGCTCAACATTTGCATTTCCGGGTAGGGGTGGCACGCGTGCGCTGCCATTGGCGGCTACGGATGTCAATCACCGGGTCTCAGCCGGAGATTCCCCGCACTCGGCGATAGTCAGGAAAAGCTGACGGGAGAGACCTGTGTGTAAATCTCCTGCCAACAAGGACATGCTGCTGTGTATTTCTTTGCACAGCCCTACCCGGAAAGGCAAAATCACGTATATACACGGGATATATATCTGCTATACGGCGGCGGATAAGCGGTTAACCTATGCACTGATTAGGTCTGTGGTACACAGAAGACCCTTGAAGCAGGACTACAGCTTAGGCATGCATTTGCAAATGTAAGCAAACAAAACTCTTTGTCTTTAATGCAAAGGGTTAGACAGGGATAACAAGGTTTTTTTGCACGCTGGTTGCTAGGTGCGCTGGGAAATCCTTTTGTGATGTGCATTGCCCTTCCATATGCACCTTGCTGTCAAAGCGGAGTTCCTCTTACCCTGTCAAAAAATAAAAGTCAGCAGCTACAAAAACTGTAGCTGCTGACTTTTAAAAAACAGCCACTTACCTGTCCCTCGGTCACGTGGTGTGTCCCCTGCAGCCTGGCCAGTATTCCAGGAGGCCGGCATCTTCAGTGTGGGCACCAGGCTGTGACAGCTTGCGGCTTCAGGTACCCACTGCACATGTGCGAGTAGTGTTCCGCTTCATGAATGGTCCTGTAGTCTTCTGGGACCTGTCACGTGTCCCAAAAGACTACAGAGGGGATTGAGGGAGGACACTTTCCGTTTCCGATCAAGGTGATCGGACCGGAAGTGGGAGCGGGTTCCTGTCAAATTCGGGTACCTGCCCCCCCAAAGATGCCAATCCTTAATGGGGAGCGAGGGAGCAGTCGTTAAAGCGGAACTTCCCCTTTTGGGTGGAGCTCCGCTTTAAGGCTGGTTATAGGTTGGGATGATTGCCATTTTTTTGTACAGTTGATAGAAAATGATCTCTAAAAAGATGGAATTGTTTTCTATACCGTAAGCTACACAAGCAGCAGCAGTTTGTAGCACACGTGATTGGAGCATTGTACAATCAATCATACGAGACAGATCACTCCTTCCTGCTACTTGTATAACCCCCACAAGAAGCGTCTGGAAGCCCAATGAAGCCTCCATATTTTCTCACCTGCTTTAGCTTTCCCTGCAGCTCTTTTACTTGCTCCTCCGTTTTCATGCGCTCCTCCTGGAAGCGGGCCAGCAGCTCCTCCTTCTCCTGTGTCCAGTTCTTCTCGCTGACCTGCAGCTGCTTGGTGAGGTCCATGACCGCGCTGTAGGACTCTGCCAGAAGATGTTGGTGCTCTTCTCGCTCCCGCTTCAAAGCTGCTTTAATATCCGGAGAATTTCTGTCTGCACCGTGTTTACTGGACTCCAGCTAGAACACAGAACAATCGGTTACCATAGTGGAAATCTACCGGTATAGGATCTTCTCAAAACTGAAGAACCGGTCCTAAAAAAATCCATAACCATCCAATACTTGACCTTTAAGCCCAGATTCACACTGACGCGGTGCAGAATTTGCAGCGTATTCCGCACTGCATCAGGATTGCACCCCGTTCATGCGAACCGCTGCGGGTGTGTATGTTAAGCCGACACCCCGAAAGCGGTCCGTAAACACAGTGCGATCTGCAGAATCGGATTGCATAGGTGTGAATACCCATACGATCTGATTCTAGTGCGGACCCGAAAAAGGGTCCTACACCTTTTTGGTCCAGGTGCTGTGCGCATAGAGCCATACAAAATGTATGGGTCCAATCGCACTGCACACAAATCGCATGTGATTTGCACAGGAATGCGGTGCGGCACGTACGGCCCTGGCGGTGAGAGGGTTAAAGTGGCCCAATAGTACATGACCTCATTATAACCAAAAGGCCCTGGAATTTAACACGAATGCTGGCCATACATGGGTTGAAATTCGACTGATTTTATGTCCGAAAATTGGACCTAAGACTAATCGGCCAATTTTTGCTCTGTTAGTGGGTCAAAAGGCACCGACTGCTTTTTGTGGTTCCTCCCCTTTTCAGTGATCGGGCATGTTGGAAAATTTGTGAAAAATGACCAATTTTCGACTCGATGGTCAAATTGTACAATCGTTTTTCCGAAAAGAATAGGCACATGAGCCGTGACCTGGAAGGAACAGAAGTTTTGCCTGTTATATGGGGTGAACTTTATAACTTGGTCGGCCGATTTTCTAAATCATTGATGGCGCCATCGGATTACCGAGCAAAAGACATTTTCGATTTTCAGACGAAAAATCATTTGGAATTCGACTCATGTATGGCCTGCATAAGCCACATTGATTAAAGTGCATCTATGGGTAAAATGTAAATCATATATTTCCACATTGTATCTCATTTATTTCTAGCCTACTCCTATTACTCCAATGATCCTGAAGTTTGTAAACTTACTTTGTGAAGATCCCCGCCTATTCACCAAAGTGGTTGTAAACCCTCACATATCCCCAGTGAAGAGACTGGCCTCAGGTGATACACAGATGAAACAAATCCTCCTACATAAGTTGTACCTGTTTTATCTACAGTCATCTGTCCTGTACAGACATTCAAAGTACAGAATTTACACAGGATCTCTCAGCTATGAAAAGCAGGGGGCGGAGAGCTGAGGTTACATTAGTGAGGAGAGATCTGATTGGAGGAAAGGGAAACACCCCCTACACGAAGAACACAGGAACAGAGCTGAGGCTGTCAATCACAGGCTGTGCCCTCCCGTCACCATTTTTCTCTTGGTGTCCGGAAAACTCATCACAAGTGACTCCTGCTTATAGCAGAGGAATGTGGCAGCAGACAGAAATGGCCCTTAGTGCTCTGGATTGAGACAAGCACACACTATAGATCAGGGGTCTCCAAGCTTTCTAAACAAAGGGCCAGTTTACTGTCCTTTAAACTTTAGGAGGGTTGGACTGTGACCAGTGGGAGTAGAAAAAGGTCCCGACATCAGTGGGAAAAAATAATGCCCCATCGTTTGGTGTCAGTTGGAGGAATTGTGCCCCATCATTGATGTCACTGGACCCCCGTAATTGGAAGGAGTCGTGCCCCCTTTATTGGTGTAAGTAGGGGGGATTATGCTCGATTGTTGGTATCAGTGGATGAAATAGTACCCCAAGGGCTAGATAAAAGCTAACAAAGGGCTGTAGAGAATGGTCCTCTGGGGGACTCATCCCATCTTTGTTCTGGAGAGCATTATTACAGGACATAAAAGGGATGGCCCAACATTTTATGTTGCTCATTGGATGAGGAATAAAGGGGAATCCTTCCAAAGAGAACACTGGTTCTGCTGATTCCCACTCCGCAAAGGTTTCCATTGGTGTCTCTGGAACAGGAAGTGAAGCCAAATCTACAATGGGGTGGGGGCCAATATCACAGGGGTTTTAACCACTCCCTATTCAATCTAAACATTAAAAGCTTTAAGGTGTCAGTAACCTCCCTGGCAGTCTGATTATATCCATATTTCTGTGCTCAAAGCGGTACTTTTTTTTGCATGGAAATATGTAGTTTTTTTTATTGTAGGCCTGTCATTTTTAGGAATAACTCACTGAAATCTGTCCGAACAAGAGTCTAGTAAACATCCCGGGGATGATAAAATTTGAAACATGAAATCATAAATTATAATTTAATAAATAATCATAAAAAATAATAATATAATAATAATAAATTTAATTCAATAATATAATCAAACCAAAAACACTGAAATGTGAAATAGAGCGCCAAGTTCTCGCTGAGCAAAGTCGCAGAATCGTTTTCAGTGTCTGATGAGGAATTTCCCACACGAATCATTATCACTCAATTCTGCAAGTGGTTCTGATTTACTATCGCTGTTCTCTAGCCGGTCTAAAACCGCTTTTGACCTAAAGGGACACTTTTTGGACGCCATGGACGTTTCTCAGTTTCCAGGCAGAAAGAACAGTAAAAATGCAGGCAGGGTGCAGGACAAAGCCCTAGGGACAAAATGTATGTGAAATGGTTTGATACAGGAATGTTATACGATGTGATTTTAGTGTATTTAGTGAATGTCACTTTTTCACATTTTTGAATTTCCCGCCGTTCCGTCCCCCATATGTCCCGACGTCGCAGGGAACGGAACCCAGAAGACAGATACCGGCATCGGCCGGAGGAGATGGGCGGGGATGCTGCAGGAGGGACATTGCGGGAGCGCAGGACAAGGTAAGTGAAGAAGAGATCCCGGAGCAACGCTGCAGTGTATTCCCGAGTGTAGCTCGGGGTTACCGCTTGTGGTGCTGAAACTTTACCCCGAGCTACACTCAGGAATACCACCAGGGGGGTTAAGCTGGCCATAGATGGGTCAAAAGTCAGCTGGTTCAACAGGAACCATACAATTTTCGACCCATCTTTAGGCAGGCTGGTTGTACTGAAAATGATCAATTGATCGACTTCAGTACAACAAGCCCGTCAGGGTTATTTTTTGCTCGATCACTTAATCATATTTTGCCAGGGTAGGGGAGGCTCCCCGCCAGCAGAACACAATTGCACTACAGGAAGGATTCCCTCCACCAACACAGACTGTGTTGATGGGGAGGAAAAGAGAAAATTGTATAATGTATGGCCTGCTGTACATTGGATTAACACGCATTGTTATTTGTACAGGTATTACAATGCTGATGTTAGAAAACGAAAGTGCATGCTGTGACCATCAAACTTTTCCTGTGCAAATCATAAACCTCAACCAAGCTCTAAATCAAGGGTGTCAAACTCCATTTCATCGCGGGCCGTATCAGCATTATGGTTGCCCTCAAATGGCCAGTTGTATCTGTAAGACTAGATATCCAGAGCACCCCCCCCCATTACATCAGATGTCAAGAATCCCACACCCTCCCTATCACCACCACACACCCCCTTTGGGAGCAGAAAGTGCAGGGTCTGGAGGAGGACCAGAGGAGGAGTAGAGTCAGTTACCAGAGTCTGCTGAATGCCGAGACCAGGGGAGGCAGAGATGAGGGGGTGCTGCAGTTGCACTGAGAGGTGCAGGATTTGGCAAAGGAGTTCTATTCACCTCTCTGCTGAGACAAGGTGGGGGCGGAGACAAGGGGGTACCTGCAGGAGAGGTGCAAGGGCCACATGAAATGGCCTGGAGGGCCGGATTTGGCCCTTGTGTTTGACACCTGTGCTCCAAATGATTGCATTTGTTCTGAAAATCCAAAACAAAAGAATAGGAGGGGTGAAGCAGGATTAAACCAATCCTTTCCGATGTATTCTGCATAATTGGGAGAGCGGCAGGTGTGTCCTCTACCCAAAAGGTATCCATCTTCTAGATCTCAGAAAGCTGGGGGGTATAAGAAGCGCATGCTCTGGTACTGCAATTATTTAGCGACACCCTGATACACATCACGGCTTATGTTTGAACACCTGCCTGACCCCAAACCAGCGCCTGTAACCTAGCACTAGGACAGCTGCACACATAGAGAATGTGGTCATGTTGTGTCCATTACCTCTGAATTGCCCCCTCTACCCCCCCCTGTCCAAGGCTCGTGCCATTACTCCCACTTCTTGCCCGATCTGAAATGTCAGCTGGTGTGCAGGTGATGACAGCAATTCCTGCACGCCCGCCAGCTTATCTGGCTAATGGGAGGAGGAGAGGGCTAAACGTTGGGATATGGGGTGACACTGCACTCCTTGCTCATGGCTCTGGATGACTGTCATGTGAATGCTATAAAAAGGGACAAAAAACAAGTATTTTTATTAATGTGTTCTTCTAAATGTCTCTTCTGCTGGAGCTTCCCCATAATAGAGGTTTACATTTTCTGACACTTTTTTTTCAATGTTTATTTTGCTAGAAAATTACTTGGAACTCCCAAACAATTTTTTTTAACCACTTGCCCTCCTGAGGATTCCCCCCCCCCCCCCCTTCCTGACCAGGCTATTTTAGGAGTTACGGCGCTACTTTGCTTTAACTGACAATTGCGCAGTCATGCAATGCTGCACCCAAATTAAATTTACGTCTTTTTTCCCACGAATAAAGCTTTCTTTCGGTGGTATTTGGTCGCCTGTGCATTTATTTTCTGCACTATAAAAAAAAAAAAAAGAAAAAAAAAAGACCGACAATTTTAAGAAAAACAATATTTTTGACTTTTTTAATATTATATATGTCCAGTAAAAAAAAAATTAAGAAAATCAAAATTTCATCATAAATGTAGGCCAAAATGTCTGCTAAAAAAAATCCCAAAACACGTAAATTGGTCCCAGACCCGCAGATGGGCAAGCGGAGCCTGGGAGACCTCACGTGGCAGGGGGGTAGGAGTGGGAGAGGCTGGTACTGTGTGGAAGCAATCGGGCGGCAGCGCTGGCACCCAAATGCTTCAACTTGACCGATGAGCCCGCAGCAGGGCTGAAGGTAGAAAAAAAACAAAAAACTACCTGCCCAGAACTACATGTCCAAGGCGTTGGGCGATAGGAATCGAATATTCCTGCATGGTGTGCTGTGTTAGTGCTTCACTGTAAGCACACTTCTTTGTATGGCTGTGCTATGCACAGCCATGCAGTGTGCAGGAGCTGACGGGAGAGAACCCCCCCCCCCCCCCCCCCCGGGACCCCGTGTGTGTGTATGTATACACACATACACACACACATATATATATGTGTACACACACACACACACACACACATATACATACACACACACACACACATACATACACACACACACACACATACACACACACACATACATACACACACACACATACATACACATACACACACACACATACATACACACACACACACACACACACATACACACACACACATATACATACACACATATACACGCACACACACATATACACGCACACACACATATACACACACACGCACACATATACATACATATATATATACATAAACACACACACACACACACACACACACACACACACACACACATACATATATATACACACACACACACAATTTTAGTTTTTTGCAGGTTTTTTTTTTTTACCAAAACATATTCAAGCTATAGTTATATAGTGAATATGGGCTGAAAGTACACACTCCCAGGTTTAATTTGAGGGTATGTACATCCAAATTGGAGGAGGAGTTTAGGAATTACAGCTCTTAAGAGTAGCCACCTCCTCCCCTTTTTCAAGGAACCAAAAATAATTGGACAATTGAATCCAAAGCGGTTTCATGAAGGTATGCCCCCTCCCACTACTTGTAAAAGCAATCCAGCAGCTAGTTAGCTGCTTGGATTGCCATTACAAGAAAGCAGACCACTGGCTCTAAAAAAACGATGCCAGGATAATGCCTTCAATCCCGGTATAACCACTTCAAGTCCAGCAACTTACCGGTACGTCGCTGCTTGTCAACTGGTAAATCTCTATGAGCCTTTCAGTAATTCCATGTAGAAGAGGCTACTCTGAACCTTTTTGGCAGTGTGAAGTTTTGGACTGGCGTTTTGCACAAGTCTGCATGGATGCATTTGCTTTTATTTTCGGAGTTAAAAGTTTGCTGACCTCTGGTCTGTGTGCTGCCTGTCACTCCAGCAGTACTCATCATGCCTCTCCCCACTGAATGAATGGCTATCATCTTCCTAACTCTTTCATTGCTTGGGCAGATATCAGGTTTCCGGGCCTCTCCTACTTGTGGAATGAATATCAGATTTCCAACCACATCTATGACGAACATAATGACTGCAGCTCAAGTATGTGTCACACGGCACCACAAGAGTGTAGAAGTGGCTCAATAAGCGGTTAGATGGGCAGCTCTAGCAACTGCGTGCCATGTCACATTTCTGAACGGGACATCACACAGGGCGGGTGCCAATTTGCATAAAAATGCAGAATCTGCTACAAGCTACTTGGGTAGATATACAGTATACTCTCCGTCCCATAAGGAAACTTATTTTTTAATACACGGACATTAAAGCAGTATTACACCCAAAAGAAAACATTATATGGCAGCTTACTAATTCTTAGATGTGATGGCTGCATTTGTTTTCTTTTTAGGCTTTCTTCTATCTTCATCTGGTGCTCTAGCCAGCAAGTGTTTTTCAAAAGCACAAGCTCTCCAGCAGAATGTAGCAGTTTACATGGATGGGACAAACCATTTAACACTGGCAGGGGTGTTTATAATGCGCAGTCATTATTTATTCATGTAAGGTTAGAAAAAAAAATAAAAAAAAGCTTGCTGTAACAGATTATAAAGTCTGAGCCGGACTTTGGCTTCAATTTGTTAGTATAGTTAAATCTGCTAATACATTTAACACTACTCCCTTTCCCCCCAGACTGACAATGCTGCTGTCTGCTGTGCCTCCTGTATTCCTTCAGCCAGAGTGGTGTCTCACTAATACTGGAGGTGTGTTACTGGCTAGATCAAGCCAATCAAAAGAAAACTAACGTAGCCACCACATCTAAAGGATTGCCAAGCTGCAATATAATATATTTTTAGTTTTGGGTTTAATACCACTTTAACACATGTTTACAAGCTATAAATGTCATGAGAATCGTAAAGACAGAGCTGCTGCTGGGAGGACATGAACAACCCTAATCAGAGTCACATGTCCACAATGGGTGGGTTAACTGTTTGTTTTGTCTAGGGGTGAACACAGAACCTATACTCACCCAATCCTGCAATCCTCTGCAAAACAGCGCTCCCCCACTTCCAGCGGTGGACTGTTCTTGCCATCCTCATGTCCAGAGCAGGTCAATGGGCATGATGACGTCAGAAACAGGTCCACCGAACTAGACTAATAGACCACCGGGAGAGGGGTCAAGAGTGGTAGGGACCAGTCCTGTGCTCTTCTACCCCCTAGACAAAAAAAATAAGCAGTTAACCCATGATGCAGTGCAGGCACAGTCCCACTGCAAGGGAAAAATAATTCCCAGACTTCTGCTTCAAAGTGGACCTTCATCCTCTTTTCTCCCGTTTCATGAACACACTTTAGAAAACTTCTTTATTCTCTCAAAGATCTGTTGTTCTGGTCCAGGCCCCATCTTCTGGTTTTCACACCTAGGATGTTGTCGCCCTCTTTTACTGAAGCCTCCTGGGATACTCTGGTCTGCCAGCCAAGGAGACTTTGGGGGCAATGCCCACACACATGCGCAGAGGTGCATCATCAGGGGGCTGGGTGCAAGAAACCAGAAGAGAAAGCAGGTACTGTGATGACAGTATTGAAGATGGGGGCATGGGACCTGGAGAGGCAGGTGACACCAGACCAACAGCCAAAGTAAAAGAAGGAAGAAAGGGGAAAAAAAAAAAAAAAAAAAAAAACTTCAAGGGGGTGAAGTCCCTTTTAAAAAACAGAATTTTCTTTGGGCCCATATTACCAGAAGTTTGCGGTTTTGTTATTTGATTTGCTACAAATTCATAACCTGCCAGATTTTTTTTTTTTTTTTTTAAACGTGCCATTGTACATGAAATGTACACACACACACTCCATTTATTTGTACATTGAGTCTGAGATACCAATTTAGGCCCTGCTCCACCTTTTCTGCATCTGGCCTGCATTATTTACAGCAGGGGATGAGCAATCTCAAACTGTATATAAACTATGCAAAGCATGTGCAGGGAGGTCTAGCTGTACATGGGGGGGGGACGACGACAAAGGAATGAATGTAGTAATCACAGACTGAAGGCCTCCTAGAAGAACGGCCAGTCAATCACTGCTCTCCAAGCCTGCTGTCAGCTGTACAGAGCTGAGCGGCTACTTATAGGACATGAATGGAGGTTTCACTTCAGCTTTTTCTGGAGGAAACTGCCATTTCAGACCCAGGGAGAGCACGTGGTGAACCCATTACCTTGTTAACTGTCAGCAAAGAAAATATTTAAAATGAGTTTAGGGCAAGGAGGAGTAGAAATTGGATTTAGGACACAGAAGTCACACAGGCATTGGGGTGGTAGGGGGATCAGTGTGAATTAAAGGAGACTTTTGGCTGTATTTCTCCTGTGGATCACGAGTGAAGTTCGTTCTGCAGTCCTCTGACCCCTTTTCAGCTGACAACGGGCTGAAGCCTGCTGTTGGCTGACATCACTCATACTGGGGAAAGAGCCTGACTAACTACTACTGCGCTATAGCTGAAGGACGGCTACAACGTGGTTGTGTAGTTCTGGGAGGACGTCCAGAACTCGCCCCCAGTACCGCCGGTGATCGTTGTGTCCTACAGACACAACTGATCACGTGATATGGTAAACAGCCAATCACAGTGGCCTTTTACCACATGATCAGCTGTGTCCAATGACACAGCAGATCGTTGGGTAAATACAGTTGCTGATTATCAGTTGCACTTTCCTCGCGCTGTCAAAGCATGAGGAAAGTACTGCTTATAACCAGCAATGGTCAGAGAAGTGCTTGGCACTGATTATCAGTACCCAGCAGGGCCACCCACCTGTGCCCAGCAGGGCCGCCTATCCGCGCCGCCCCATCAGGGCCGCCTATCCGCGCCGCCCCATCAGGGCCGCCTATCCGCGCCGCCCCATCAGGGCCGCCTATCCGCGCCGCCCCATCAGGGCCGCCTATCCGCGCCGCCCCATCAGGGCAGCCTATCCGCGCCGCCCCATCAGGGCAGCCTATCCGCGCCGCCCCATCAGGGCAGCCTATCCGCGCCGCCCCATCAGGGCAGCCTATCCGCGCCGCCCCATCAGGGCAGCCTATCCGCGCCGCCCCATCAGGGCTGCCTATCCGCGCCGCCCCATCAGGGCTGCCTATCCGCGCCGCCCCATCAGGGCTGCCTATCAGTGCAGTCTCATCAACACACATCAGTGAAAGAGAAAAATCACCTGTTTGCTAAATTTTACAATCGAAACAAGGAAAAACGTTTTTTTCCAATTTTTTGCTCTTTTTTTGTTTATAGCGTAAAAAAATTAAAAAAAAAACACCCAGCGGCAAGTAAATACCACCAAAAAGAAAGCTCTATTTGTGTGAAAAAAAATGATAAAAATTTCATATGTGTTGTATGATCGCGCAATTGTTATTCAAAGTGCGGCAGCATTGAAAGCTCAAAATTGGCCTGGGCAGTAAGGGGGTATAAGTGCCCGGTAGGCGAGGGGTTAAAGTGGGGATCCACCCTAGAGTCTGGAGGGGCACCGGGTTCAGCCTCTCAGCGAGCCACTGAGACCCTGAGCCAGCCACCCCCCCTCTACAGCCATTGCTCCAGTGCAGACAGCGGTAACCAACAGTCACTACTCTCTGCTCAGCACGAGAACTCAATGATCAGTGGTCATGTGATCGCTGAGTTCTCACACTTAGAGCTGGCGGGGGACTGATGCTGCATCCACCTAAGTAAGTATAGTTTGGGGGGAAAAAAAACAAACAAACCCCATACTTCTCTTTTAACTTCATTACAATGTCCAACAGATAATCACTGCAGGGAGGCTGAAGTTCTTGTGCTGAGAGAGCTCCCAGCACACAAGGACTGGGCTGTCAAAGACAGCTCTGGGTCCAGGTCAAAGATCCTTTGCCGGTGGGACCGGCTTCCGATCATGTGACCACTATGGCAGTTTGCCATTGGCTCTCAATGGGGAAGGGGGGGTTTGCCCTCTGTGTCTTATAGATATTTAGTATATTCAGGAGGTGGTCAGCAATGACATTCTACTCATTTTTCTCATACTGTATAAATATCAAAACACTAGGTCGTAGATGTCATACTGGTGGCCCTCCAGCTGTTGCCAAACTACAAGTCCCATGAGGTATTGCAAGATTGACAGTTATTCTCCCAAAGGCAGAGGCGAAACTACAAGTCCCATCATGCCTCTGCCTTTGGGAGTCATGCTTGTAACAGTCAATCTTGCAATGCCTCATGGGACTTGTAGTTTGGCAACAGCTGGAAGGCCACCAGTTTGACACCCCTGCTCTAGGTGATAGAGAAACTGGTTTACGTTCACGATTTCAGATCTGAAATATGAAAACTGGAACCGGTTTGTCTATTGGCCCCGCTGAGTCATCAGTTTCAGACCATAAAGTCCAGACTAACCTTCAGCTCCGTCCTCTCCATCTCCCAGGCTGCCTTTGCTCTTGCAAACTGCTGCTGAAGTTCGTTCATTCCTCTCCTTTCTTCCTGTAACTCGTTACAAAGGTCTTTGAGAATTCTCTTAACGTCAGTAAGGGATTTGATGGACTCGATGGTCTGCAAGGTGTAAAAAGAAGACGAGAGGATAAAAGGCATAAACAACAATCTACGCGTCTGAGATGGACATTACAAACCTCCACCACAACATAGCCTATATTTTTGGGAGTCTGGTGTTAACGCCTCACCAAATAAACACATAACAGATTTTAAAATCAACGTGACAGGTGCACTTTAACCACCGGAAGATTTACCCCCCCCCCCTTCCTGACCAGGCCATTTTTGGCGATACGGAGCTGCGTCAAGTCAAGTGCACGGTCATGCAACGATGTACATAAATGCGAGTTTTCAATTTTTTGCGCTATGAACAAATACATACCGTATTTGCCGGCGTATAAGACGACCCCCCTACTTTTCCTGCTAAAATGTAGTGTTTGGGCTATACTCGCCGTATAAGACTACCCCTTTTCCAATGCACACCAGTGGGAGGAATAGTGCCCCATCATTGATGTCAGTGGGAGGAATAGTGCCCCATCATTGGCATTAGTGGCAGGAATAGTGCCCTATCATTAGTATCAGTGGAGGAATAGTGCTCCATCATTGGTGTCAGTAGGAGGAATAGTGCTCCATCATTGGTGTCAGTAGGAGGAACAGTGCCCCATCATTGGTGTCAGTGGGAGGAATAGTGCCCCATCATTGGTATCAGTGGCAGGAATAGTGCCCCATCATTGGTATCAGTGGGAGGAATAGGTGCCCCATCATTGGTATCAGTGGGGGGAATAGGTGCCCCATCATTGGTATCAGTGGCAGGAATGGTGCCCCATCATTGGTATCAGTGGCAGGAATAGTGCCCCATCATTGGTGTCAGTGGGAGGAATAGTGCCCCATCATTGATGTCAGTGGGAGGAATAGTGTCCCATCATTGGTGTCAGTGAGGGGTGGAATAGTGCCCCATCATTGGTGTCAGTGGGGGGTGGAATAGTGCCCCATCGTTGGTGTCAGTGGGGGGGGGGGAATAGTGCCCCATCATTGGTGTCAGTGGGGGGGAGGAATAGTGCCCCATCGTTGGTGTAAGTGGGAGGAATAGTGCCCCATCATTGGTATCAGTGACACCAATGATGGGGCACTATTCCTCCCACTGAGACTTGCTGACCCTGTTCTCGTATGGTGCTGCTGCAGCCAGCATATGTGGTTGCAGCAGCACCTCTACACAGAACACTTACCTGCTGCTCCGGCACTCAATTTTCGCGGGGCCGCTCGGCTCCGCCCCCTCGCCGGTGATTGGCCACCTGTGTGCCTTTCCTGAGCTACAGTTCTGGCGGCCAATCACCGGTGAGGAGGCGGAGCCGAGCAGCCGCACGAACATCCAGTGGCCGAACTGAAGGAGACGCCGCGCTTCCTGGACCGGATCGTCGTGGGACTGGATCCAGGTAAGAGACATCAGCCCCTGCAAACCCCTGTACTTAATGCCGCAGCCCCCCTAAACATGTGTACCGGCGTATAAGACGACCCCCGACTTTTGAGAAGATTTTCAGGGGTCAAAAAGTCGTCTTATACGCCGGCAAATACGGTATATATATATATATATATATATATATATATATATATATATATAAAATTTGACTTTTTGCTGTACAACATATCCAATAAAAAAAAAGAATTCTTCATCAATTTAGGCTAAAATGTAATCTGAAGATTTTAACAAAATATATTTTTAAAAACATTTTTTTAAAAATATATCCTTCAGATTTTTTTTTTAACTTATAAAAAAAAGTCATTATCATATTTTTTTTAAATATATTTGCAAATGCATTCCAAAAATGTAGAATTGTATTTTTTAAAGATATACAGTATATTTGAAAATGTATTTTTAAAACTTTTTCATATATTTTGTAATAAAAACGCTTTTCAACATGGTTAGGGTGTAATTAATATTTTTTCAAAATTTTCAGGTTTTTATTGGTTCATAGTGCAATAAATGAAAACTTGCAGAGGAGATCAAATACCACCAAAAGAAAGCTCTACTTTTTTTTTTTACTTCCTCTGGATCAACTGTGGGTGTAGGATTACTATATATATATATATATATATATATATATATATATATATATATATATATATATATATATATATATATATATAATATGGCCAAAACTGTAGAATTTCAATATATTTGGGAAGAATATTTTTAAAATACATTTTAAATATATTTTTCTTCCATATGGGATGCCAGAACACACCAGTCAGCGCACGCAGCCATTGGCTATCAACACTGATCAGGTGCTGGTTTTCCAGCATGCCCGTTCAGCTACCTTGTGTTGAACTGCCGGCTGTATACACAAGCCGGTTTCTCTTGAACTGGCCAGTACCAGCCATTATTTGTCCCTTGTGTACGGGTCCTAAGAGGTTATTTCCACAAGACCATACAAAAGGGCAACCTGCGCCTGTCAGAACCATAATTTTTGGCCACTAGATTTCTTTTTTTTTTTTCCTCTTGGTGTATTGAAATTTAACCAGTTGCAAGATAAAATAAACAATAAACAACAATTACATGTCAAAACATAACCTAAGTAATGGGAACAGAAACCTATTCTAGCAGGTAAAACCAGAACAAAACAGAAGTCTTTTTTTCCCATAATATTGAACAATGCATCATAAGTAATGAGGATAATTCATCACTTTCAGGTTTTAAATAAACATGAAGAAATGTTTGACATTCACCGTGTTCTGCGGCCAACTTTCTCCGTCGCAGGCTTTGTACTCCGAACACGGAAGGTTTAACTCCTCCTCCTCTATTAGCATGTAGAGTTCCTTCACACTGTTTACCTAATAAAAAAGATGTAATACATTCGTTGTGAATACAGCTTTAAACAGTGCTACTGCGAGGTATTACGGCACGCTATTTTATTTATACAAATCAATGAAAAACGGAATAAAAATTTTACGAATGCAAAAAAGCTAAAAAAAAAAAAAACTTCAAAAATTGTTATTCAGTACATTTCTGCAATACATGTACATGTTCCCATGTTGGGTCCATAAAAACGTGCTGCAAGTACAGAAAAGAATACCCGTTAATCTGCAAGAAATCCAGTGAGGCCCAAATTTCTTGTACTGAGCCGACAACACACTGCTTTTGCTGCACTGAAATCCCAGCAGTGTTTCAGGGCCCAGTGGCAGCAAAATACACCTTCCTCTGTGGAGACAAAAACACTTGCACCCGGCCCTGTCTGTACTACAAATAAAAAAAAAAAAAAAAAAAAAAAAAAGTTTGTTTTTTTGTGGTGTTTGGATGTGTTCCAGCTCATTTCTGTGCAGAAATTATTGCAGCGGTGACTGACATTTTCTTTCATGCGAAACCTCAAAGTATGGTGTACCGGGTCCATATGAGTATCGGGAAACCGCTTTGCATGCATTTTTCATGATTATTATTATACAGGATTTATATGGCGCCAACGGTTTGCTCAGAGCTGTACATTATAGTGAGAGACAATACAGTAACAATACAGTTCAATACAAGAGGGATTTGAGGGCCCTGCTCCTTGGAGCTTACAATCTAGGAGGGAGGGGTGAATGGTACAGTAGGTAGTCACTGTGGGGGATGGAGTGGTTGGAAGACTAGAGGATTCCAGAATTAGCAAAGGGCGTGATAGGCTTCCCTGAAGAGAAATGTTTTCAGTGATTGCCGAAAGGCAAGTAGAGTAGGTGATAATCTGATAGATTGGGGTAGGGAGTTCCAGAGGATGGGTGATGCCCTGGAGAAGTCTTGGAGACTAGCATGGGAGGAGGAGATTAGAGAGTAAGAGGTCTTGCGGGGATAGGAGTGTACGGTTTGGGTGATATTTAGAGATAAGATCGGTTATGTAAATTGTGGATGGCTTTATATGTCATTGTTAGAGTTTCGAATTTTATCCGTTGGGCAACTGGGAGCCAGTACAGGGATTGGCAGAGAGGGGTGGAGGACTCCGAATGGAGGCCAGTGGAGGGATTGGCAGAGAGGGGTGGAGGACACAGAGTTGAGGTCAGTGGAGGGATTGGCAGAGAGGGGTGGAGGGCACCGAGTGGAGGTCAGTGGAGGGATTGGCAGAGAGGTCAATGGAGGGATTGGCAGAGAGGGGTGGCAGATACAGAACGGTTAGTGAGGTGGATGAGTCTGGCCGCAGCATTCATGATAGACTGAAGAGGGGATAGCCTGCGATGAGGTCGGCCAATGAGGAGGGAGTTACAATAGTCGAGGCGAGATATAACAAGGGAGTGAATGAGTTGCTTAGTGGTTTCCGAGGTTAGGAACGGGTGTATCTTGGAGATGTTGCGGAGGTGAAGTCTACACGATTTTGTCAGCGATTGGACCTGGAAGGACAAATTGGAGTCTAGGATTACACCTAGTACCCTGGCGTTAGGGGATGGACTGGGGATGATGAAAAAAGGCTCTGGACAGCATCTGGAAATGGAAGAGTTAAAAAAAATTTCCAAACGCAAACACTTTTAAATGCAGTTAGCTGCGTTTACAAGCTTTTGAAATGTTGATATAATCTACTCCTGAATGCAAGTTTGGTGCGTTCAAAAAACTGACTGTAAACTCAACTGCCTGTAAAGGACGATGTGTACATGGACACATAGGAGAACATTAGGGAGAGTTCAGGGGCTGCTGGAAAGCGCAGAAAAGCTCCTAAACGTGCGTTTATCATCTGCAGTGTACATGAGCCCTAAACATGAAGGGCATCTCACCATTCTCCATTTGAAACACATGCTGCCATTCTACGGCTGACATTCCCCGATTCCTGTCTGCACAGGACTGGCCTCAACTTGTTCTTTTGTCTAATTAGTTGCAGACAATATGGTGGATTTTAGATTTCTTTTCTGCAAACATCCACCGCTAATCAGAACATTGCGATGCTGCAGAGGTACCGCGACAACTCCAATTAAGAACAACATATTGTAAAGACGCAAATACGACCATCTGCTGACAGTTTTGACTGGGACTCCTCGACTACAATGCAGACTTCAGATCTCATTATTTACACATCCTAATCTTTTCCAGCAAAACAAAAAACTTTAAAAATGATGTCCTGAAGGCTGTACATGTTTTCCGTTTGCTAAAATCAGACGCAGCATTCAGCGTGTCCCAAAACTGACCTACTTCTAGAACACGAGATGGGAGGATGTCGTGGAATCTTTTTTCCTCCAAAGAGGAAGCAAACTGTAACCCACTTAACAACCATCTTTTATTAAAGCAAACCATGATCTCCGGCCACACTATACGGAAGAATGAGGCACAGGAGCCAACTCCAGGTTTAAGCACCCCGCCCCCACCTACATATTATACACTTGCAGAGCTCAAGTAATGATATGTAGGAGTTCGGGGAGTCTAGGTCAATGTGATGAAGCACCCCAGAGCAGGGCTGCTGTTAGCAACCATGGGGCCCCCATACAGCCAACCTGACACCCAACCCCCTGAAAAAAAAAAAAAAGAAAAAAAACACCACAGTTGACTATGCTTCAGTTATGAATGAACACAGTTAGTGATCGGTACTGTTCACACATTGTGTTCATTCAGAAAAGAAAGGGGCTGGTAAATGTGACATTTACTGGACCCTTCCCACACTCTCCATCCGGAAAGATCCTATTGTGTGCTTGTAGCTGCTGGTGGAAAGGAGTAAAGGAAAACTGGTGGCATTGTGGGGGTGGGGGTACACAGGGGAGCCTGGGTTATAGGGGGAAATGAATGGTGCACTGGGAGGGTGATGGGTGCAAATTTGATCCCATGTATGGTTAGCTCTACAGCAGCTGAAAGGAGAAGACGCCAGCTTTCAGCTGCTGCAGAGAGTCATACAGGGGATCAGTTCCAGTAAATGCCTCCCTCGTTGTGCCAATCACCCTCCCTGCCCACATCTCATTCACCCAGCTGCCTGGACCCCCCTGCTGGCCTGGGCCCTGTACAGAAGAACTGGTGGTACCCACTTATCCATGGCCCTGCCCAAGGGGGTGTGCCCATGATGGCCTAAGGCCCAAAGAAGTGGTATGGAGAGAGGCTGCTCCTTTTATTTATTTTTTTAAAACAAGCTAGGCACCATGGAGGAACTACGCACTGTATCCGAGCACCATGGAGGAACTACGCACTGTATCCGAGCACCATGGAGGAACTACGCACTGTATCCGAGCACCATGGAGGAACTACGCACTGTATCCGAGCACCATGGAGGAACTACGCACTGTATCCGAGCACCATGGAGGAACTACGCACTGTATCCGAGCACCATGGAGGAACTACGCACTGTAACCGAGCACCATGGAGGAACTACGCACTGTATCCGAGCACCATGGAGGAACTACGCACTGTATCCGAGCACCATGGAGGAACTACGCACTGTATCCGAGCACCATGGAGGAACTACGCACTGTATCCGAGCACCATGGAGGAACTACGCACTGTATCCGAGCACCATGGAGGAACTACGCACTGTATCCGAGCACCATGGAGGAACTACGCACTGTATCCGAGCACCATGGAGGAACTACGCACTGTATCCGAGCACCATGGAGGAACTACGCACTGTATCCGAGCACCATGGAGGAACTACGCACTGTATCCGAGCACCATGGAGGAACTACGCACTGTATCCGAGCACCATGGAGGAACTACGCACTGTATCCGAGCACCATGGAGGAACTACGCACTGTATCCGAGCACCATGGAGGAACTACGCACTGTATCCGAGCACCATGGAGGAACTACGCACTGTATCCGAGCACCATGGAGGAACTACGCACTGTATCCGAGCACCATGGAGGAACTACGCACTGTATCCGAGCACCATGGAGGAACTACGCACTGTATCCGAGCACCATGGAGGAACTACGCACTGTATCCGAGCACCATGGAGGAACTACACACTGTATCCGAGCACCATGGAGGAACTACACACTGTATCCGAGCACCACAAAAAACGAATTCATTTTTTATATTCAAAGCAAACTCCCCCATCCATCCATGTCTCCATGCTTTATTTTGATGACAAATCACTTTGAAAATAACTTTGTATACAAGTTTTGGGCACATTTTAGACATTTTACCAAGGCGCCCCAGAAGAAACCTCAAGGCGCCCCGGTTGAGAAAGGCTGCTTTAAACACCAGGCAGCACAGTGGCTAAATGGTTAGCACTTCTGCCTGGCAGTACTCGGGTCGTTGGTTCGAATCCCAACCACAGCACCACCTGCCTGGAGTTTGCATGTTCTCCCTGTGCCTGCGTGGGTTTCCTCCAGGTACTCCAAGTTTCCTCCCACACTCCAAAGATATGCTGCTAGATTAATTGGCTCCTGTCTAAATTGGCCCAAGTATGTGTATGTATGAATGTGAGTTAGGGACCTTAGATTGTACGCTCCTTGAGGGTTAGGAACTGATGTGAATGTACAATAAATATGTAAAGCGTGGCATAAATTGATGGCGATATACAAGTACCTGTAATAAATAAATAAAATAACACTGCTTTGTGTTAAAAAAAAAAAAAAGCAAATAAAATCCTCCTCTGTGCTTATTCCCATGACATGCATCTCTGGCAGCACAGTGGCTAAATGGTTAGCACTTCCGTCTGGCAGTACTAGGGTCGTTGGTTCAAATCCCAACCACGGCATCACCTGCCTGGAGTTTGCATGTTCTCCCTATACCTGCGTGGGTTTCCTCCGGGTACTCCGGTTTCCTCCCACACGCCAAAGACATGCTGGTAGGTGAATTGGCTCCTGTCTAAATTGTCCCTAGTATGTGTATGTATGAATGTGAGTTAGGGACCTTAGATTGTACGCCCCTTGAGGGTTAGGGACCTTAGATTGTACACCCCTTGAGGGTTAGGGACCTTAGATTGTACGCCCCTTGAGGGTTAGGGACCTTAGATTGTACGCCCCTTGAGGGTTAGGGACCTTAGATTGTACGCCCCTTGAGGGTTAGGGACCTTAGATTGTACGCCCCTTGAGGGTTAGGGACCTTAGATTGTACGCCCCTTGAGGGTTAGGGACTGATGTGAATGTACAATATATATGTAAAGTGCTGCGTAAATTGACGGCGATATATAAGTACATGAAATAAATAAATCTCAGATCCTGAAAGCATAAACCCTCCTGATGGGTTAATATGCAAGCTTCATTCATGGGGGGGGGGGTAACTGACCTTTTAACCCTTTCACCCTGCCGCTTGTCTCTGAACTGGTTTATATGGCATATGTCGCCTTCCTGTAATTCTCTGAGCATCAGATAATCAGCTCGATCCAGCTCTGTGTCTCCTATAATCCACATTAGTCTAATAAAATCCTGGCCGGGTACTCGGTGGGAAGATGGGGTTAGTCACATGTAAAGCTTCATCCATAACAGCTGCTGTCAGGACCAGGAACACAAGGCCTCGGGGCGGACTCCTAATGCCAAGCCAATGGCTCCCTACTGAGTGCTGCCAAAAAGCCTCATGTTACCAATTCACGCCAATGTATAAGAAGAGGAAAGGATGGGGCTGTGTGTGATCAATCATGTGACAAATACTAGCCTCTAGCAACGGGAGAACAATGTAAAGTACAGGAGAACGGCTTAACTGCAAAAAAATTATCCGGACCAATAAAGGGCGCTCTGCACAATGGCTGTCATAGTTGCACGTATCAGCCGGTATTACAATGGGATGTTGTGATTACTCAGCTATTTAGGCGAGACAATATCCATTTGCTGCATAATTCTTCAAAGACACATAAGCTTCCTAATTGGCTTGCTTAAGATCAATTAGAGATCCGACTCACTAACATGACAGCGGAACCGGTGACTGGCTTAGATACGGCATTTAATTACATACAGAAGATTCAAAACAATCGGCTAAGTGAAGTCTAGGTTGCAGCTTTGAAATAATGGTTTTGTAAATTCTGATTTAACAATTAAAAAAAAAAAAAAAAAAAAAAATCACAGATCATCTCGGTTACATCTTCTTCTGAAATCTACAAGTTATATATATTTTTACGGCTCTCTTAAAAGGATAAGTTAACCTTTAAAAATAAATAAAAATGCACTTTTTTTTTTGTAACCTGCAAAAAAAATAAAGGAAGGTGCCAGCGATCAGCAGATCGTGGGTGCTATGCAGGACTCCTGCAGACTGTCGGTTTAATCAGTGGTGTATTTAGGTTTTGTGCTGCCCTAGGCAACACAAAGATTGCCTGCCCCCCACAGACATGAACCAACACCCCTCCCGTGGAGAGAGTCTGACATTGACCAACAACACCCCTGCCCCCCACCTGGGAGAGCTTTCCAGTAAGCTGCAGTGGCACGGCCTTAGAATCATGTAGGCACCATCAGATGGCATGCAATCAGCGACATCTAAATGAACCCCCAGCAACCCTCAGGAGGAACCCTCGGTGGAGAATGTCTACCCTAATATAATCTACTTCAGTTGCCTCCATATGTGTGCTGCATGCAGTAGGTGCAGATAACACAGGGAGCACAGGGAGTCTCCTTCTGCTCTTTCAGTATCCAGTCAACAGGATGGGGGTATAGAGAGGCTACCATTGCGTTCCTTTGCTGTGTATGCTGCCATCCACCCGAATGTCCTGTGTGATGGAGCTGTATAAAATCTCACAACTGGATACACAATAAAAAATCTTTGCAGGCAACACGGCTCCCATAGAACGCTCATCTGCCACATAATCGATTCTTACGTTTTCATAATTTACCTAGAATGACCAATTGCCAATGATAATGCACAATTTTACTAGGTGGGTAAGAGCATTTTTTTGCACATAAAAATATGAAGAGACGGGAATGCTAACAATGGTTCCTGCAAATCCCCATACCGCCATTTTTTTTTAGTTTTATACTGTGTCACCAAATCTTGTCTCCAAATATCACCCAAACCGTCCTCTCCGCTCCTCCTACGACCTCCTACTCTCTCACTCCCTTGTCTCCTCCCATGCTCGTCTCCAGGACTTCTCCAGAGCCTCCCCATCCTCTGGAACTCTACCCAAATCTATCCGACTATCGCCTACTCTGCCCACTTTTATGTGATCTCTGAAAACCTTCTTCAGGGAGCCCAACCTGCCTTCAGCTAATAACGGAATCATCTATTTCTCCTACCAGTCCATCCCCCACAGTTGTTACCTTTTGTACCACTAGCCCTTTCCTCTTAGATTGTAAGCTCCCAGGATCAGGGCCCTCCTATCCCTCTTATATTGAACTGTATTGTCTCCCGTTATATTGTAAATCGCTGAGCAAACTGTTGGTGCCATAAATCCTGTATAATAATAATGTCTGCTCCTAGCTGTTCACTCATAGGCAGGTTTTATACATTACAAAAGGGGATACATTGCAGCCTCACAAACACTTACCTCCAGAAAGTCTTCTTCTTCGCTTGGCAGGACCTTTCCCTTCTGCCATCGCTGAAGAAACCACCTGAGCTTCATGAAGGTCAGAAAGAAGCTCTGCTTGAACTGCTGCACTTCTTGCAGGAGGACGTTCTTCTCCTGGCTCCAGAACTTTTGCTCCAGTCTCCTCTCTAGGCTCAGGCTCTGCAGCTCAAAGTCTCGTCTTAAGAGCAGTTTCTGCTGATCCTCCTTCAGCTGGAAGGAAATGTAGAATGGATATCAGTGCAGAAGTCAGAATAAAAAGCAACTCATGCATGCCATTACTTTGGTATTCCTATTGGCCAATGCATAGTATGGAAGTTCAGATTTAGACATGGTCTGTTCAGGAATGATGTAATGCCAGTAGGAAAGGAGTTCCAGGTATGCATACTTTGGTCTAGCTTCATACTATACCAGTCCAATGGCCCTGGAACCTGGAAATCAGTTAGGTAGACACCGCTACTCTAGTGATCTCCACTAGCTTCAGGGTCATGTATTTTTTTTTTATTTTATAAATCTGGTCACATGATTCAGCAGCTCCATCTCCCCTGTGTAAGGGAGCACTGGACAACAGCTGTGAAATTCCAGAGCTCTTCAGTCCCATCTACGCGGCCATGCGGGCCGCGTTTTGCAGGGGCATGAGAGCCCATTCATTTGAACGGACTCCCGTGCCCGTGACTCGCAGGGAAAGAGGTCCCTGCACTTCTTTGGAAAACGCAGCACGCACTGGAACCTCAGTTCCCAGTACGGTTGCGTTTTCCAGTGCGGGCGGCGTGCCATTAGAACTAATGGCACCCACCCGAGGGTTCGCACTTCTCTATGCGGGTGGTGCGGCTGCACGGATTTCTGTGCGGATCCGCAGCGGCACCACCTGCACAGATGTGAACCTAAGGTAAGAGCACTGGACAACAGCTGTGAAATTCCAGAGCTCTTCAGTCCCACGGCTCATTCGTTGTCAGCTGTGAAATTTCAGAGCTGGTCAGTCCCACGGCTCATTCGTTGTCAGCTGTGAAATTCCAGAGCTCTTCATTCCCATGGCTCATTCATTGTCGGCGCGCCCTCCTCTCCCCTGCAGCAGCCACTCTGACACACGCAGAGTTATGCTGGTTAGGTAGGAGGACGGGGTTAATAGAGTTAGCATTATCTTCCATCTCCAAGTGCTGACATTTTTTTTTGGTGGGTTAAAGTTCTACTTTGAAATTTACTTGGTGATCCTGAGAGGAACTTGGCAGGTGAATAAAAGCTATTTGTTGTGTTGGCAACACTGACACCCCTGTACTGAAGCAACGCGGTCAAGCCGTAAGCAGCGTTGTCAAGCTTGCATGTTTAACTAAAACACTGTCCTCATTGTCCTGTCCTCATCTCACCTAAATAGGAACTCCATCCTACTGCTGGATCCACTGGCTATCCCCGCTTCAGTCGATCCTGAATACGGCTGCCAGACTCATTCACCTTTCCAACCGCTCCATCTCCGCCACCCCCCTCTGCCAATCCCTCCACTGGCTTCCGATTGCGCAACGGATCAAATTCAAAATCCTAACGCTGACGTACAAAGCTGTCCACCATACTGCCCCGAACTACATCTCTGACCTAATATCCAAGTACCACCCAACACGCACACTCCGCTCCTCACAAGACCTCCTCTCTAGTTCCCTGGTCTCCTCCTCCCATGCCCGCCTCCAGGACCTCTCCAGGGTGTCACCCATCCTCTGGAACTCCCTGCCCCAACCCATCAGACTATCACCTACTCTCCTCTCCTTTAGGCGCACCCTGAAAACCCATCTCTTCAGGGAAGCCTACCCCACCCCCTGCTAATTGCCAACCTCCTCCACTCTTCCTACCACCCCATCCCCCACATCTATCTCCTCCTGTGCCACCATCCCCTCCCTCCTAGATTGTAAGCTCCAAGGAGCAGGGCCCTCAATCCCCTCATGTTTTACAATGTATTGGTATTGTTCTGTCACATGTTCTGTCCCCCTTTGTAATGTACAGCGCTGAGCGAACTATTGGCGCTTTATAAATACTGTATATTAATAATAATAATAATACTGCTGCTGAAAGTGGTTGTGGATCTCGCAGCCTTTTATATTCCACAGTGCTATCTGGACTCCAGCGCGGGTCTTGTATGTGTATTTCTGTGCTTGCTGTGTGTTGTTCCCCTATCTTTTGTATCACACAATTTGTATGTTTCTGAACATGCCTAATAAAATCTTTGGTAAAAGAAGTACACAGAGTTGGGATCTTCTTTACCAGTACCTGTATTTCTTGATATCACACACGTGGAGATAATAAGGAAAGCATAATGAAGATTTAACGCTGTGATAAATGGTGGCAGAGAATAAATCGCACTTCATTAGCGCCACATAATCGAATGTGAGAACCGCACTTCATATAAACACATTTTGATGTGTTTAATTAAAGGACCAGTTGTCCTAAAAAAACACACACCACAACACAATGCTACAGGTTTGGACTAGAGCCTACAAACACATTCAAGAATAAATGCAAGAGGCTGCAAACCTGTACATGTGACATGTATATTAAAAAAACGTAGTTGCCCAGGCTGTAGCTCTGTGTTTGCTGCCATTTCTGACTTAAAGGATAGGTTCACCTTTTGATCAAAAATAATAAATGCACATTTTTTTTTTCTTTGGTTGCAGGAGCCTGTGAAGCACTGCAGAGTGATCAGACCTGTCAGTATATCTGCTTGTCCTTGTACGGGGAACTCCTCTTCGTACTGCTGTCACGCTGGGATGGGGAGGTGGTTTGGGCAGAGGCTGCAGCAGTGGGAACATGTTACATGTTCCAGGACGTTGGATGACGAAACGCGTAGGGTAGGACCTTGGAGGTGATGTCACCACATGTGGGTGAGCTGCCGATATCTATTGGAACCGGAGCAAACCTTTGATCCTTAGTGTTATATGCATTTTGTGCTAGTGTCGGCTTAGTCACTGTTAAATGCGAGTGTATTGGATACCTTTTTTACTGAATACATTTTGGTTGCAGGAGTCTGTAAAAGCACTGCAGAGTGATCAGACCTGTCAGGATATCTGCTTGTCCTTGTACCGGGAACTCCTCCTCGTACTGCTGTCAGGCTGGGACAGGGAGGTGGTTTGGGCAGAGGCTCCAGCAGTGGGAACATGTTACATGTTCCAGGACGTTGGATGACGAAACGCGTAGGGCGCAGCCTTGGAGATGACGTCACCACATGTGGGTGAGCTGCCGATGTCCTATTGGAACCAGAGCAAACCTTTGACCCTTACTGCTATATGCATTTTGTGCTAGTGTCGGCTTTGACACTGGTAAATGTGAGTGCATTGGATACCTTTTTTACTGAATACATTTTGGTTGCACGAGTCTGTAAAGCACTGCAGAGAGTTTAGACCTGTCAGGATATCTGCTTGTCCTTGTACGGGGAAATCCTCCTCGTACTGCTGTCACGCTGGTATGGGGAGGTTGTTTGGGCAGAGGCTGCAGCAGTGGAAATATGTTACATGTTCCAAGACGTCGGATGACGAAACGCGTAGGGCACAGCCTTGGAGATGACGTCACCACATATGGCTGAGCTGCCGATGTCCTATTGGAACCAGAGCAAACCTTTGATCCTTAGTGCTATATGCATTTTGTGCTAGTGTCAGCTTTGACACTGGTAAATGTGAGTGTATTGGATACCTTTTTTACTGAATAAATGCCTGGATGTTTTTACACTATGTGGATTCCTCTCTCTTCCTTTATGATCCCATTCTGAATATATGAAAAAGTCAACTGTCATTTGAAGGAGTTTCATCAGCTGGTGTGTGCCTCTGCAGATCGTTGCTCCCAGAATTTAAGCGCTTGTAGCTGGTTTATAATTTTACCAGCATGGAGCTCTGGTGAGTGTATTCATTTCATTCCGTGGTGGAGTCTCATGCTGTTATTTGGTTATATTACACAGAAGTTTATCATAATATTTAGTGAAGAAAATTTATTGATTTTTTTTTTACATTATTATTTATATGGACACTTTTGTTGGACACTATTTGTGTATTCAAGTTAAATCACATCTTATTTTGTGTTTGTTTTGTTTGCTCTGTGTGGTATTATGTACTGCATGATTTCAGATTTTATTTTGTGCACCAATATTAATCTGCTGAGCTCACATATTCAGAGATATATTTTTTTTGAGGAGCGCTGTCTTTAGTGATTTATTGTTTACAAAACAGGTGGAACATGTACCAAAGGTGAACATCCTTTAACCCCTTGGCGCCCCCTGGCCCTTTAAGAGTTCCAGAAGCCGGGACGGGGTTTTAGGGTCATGTGACCGCCGTAATTCGCTGTCACATGATCGGGAAAGGTCCCATTCGAAAGTGCAGACCAGGACCTTTCTGAGAGTACCGAACGTGTGTGCTGGGAGCACGCAGGGCGCACGCTCTCAGCACATATGTGGTTTAACAGAACGCTCAGTGTCTAGGCCCAGACACCGGGAGGCCACACATTTGCGTTCGGCCAGCGCCAAGAGGTTAAGGATTAACTTCTCCCGTGAGGATACTCGGCAGCTGCTGCAGGTAGAAAGGACTCATTAACGCGGTTCCTCAGCCAGGCTTTCCAAAATTAAAATTCAGCAGCTACAAATAAGATTCCAGATTCCGGCGAAGTAGAAGAGGGTACCTCGAAAAGCTAGGTACTCGCTCCCCCCCCCAGCTCCCCCTTAAAAAAAAAAAAATGTGAACTTCCCCTTTTCGGGACATCTCTCTCCAGTTCAGCAACATCCATAGGTCTGGTCCCTTCCCCAGCCTGACTGGACAGTGAAAGTAGAAGTAGCAGAATAAGTCCATCTCTGTCACTTTGCTCTCTCCTCCTATCACCAAGTTTCTGGTTGGCACAGGAGCACCGCGGTGGCTAATTGAGCTGCCTCTGACAACTTGAGCTCAGCTCTACAGTAACTGCAATAAGCCAATAAAAGTCAAAAGGCAAGTTCTTACACTGCTTGCAATAAAGAAAAAAAAAGTAAAAAAAGGAGTATCCATTAATAAAAACATCTGTCACTTTAGGACAATTTACACAAATTACAATTTTCAATGAATATTAAAGTGGTTGTAAACCTCAGATATGAAATATGAGCAAAGCATATCCCTGTATAGTGTGTACCTGTCTCAATCCTGAGCACTAAGTGTCATTCCTGTCTGCTTCCTCGTTCCTCTGCATAAATCACAAGTTTTCCTGACACAGAGAAAAATGCTGACGGGGGAGGAAGCTCCAGCAGATTGACAGCCTCAGCTCTGTTCCTGTGTTAAAGGGGTGTGTCCCTTCCTTCCAATCAGCTCTCACTGAGGTCTGCAGAATGTAACTTGAGCTCTCCGCCCCGTTTTCTGAACTCCCAGACAAGCTGTATAAATTCAGCACTTTGAATGGATGTAGAGAAGACTAGATAAACAGGTACAACTTATGTAGGAGGATTGGTTTCATCTCTGTGTCACCTGAGGCCAGTCACCTCACTGGGTAAATGGAAGGGCTTACAACCACTTTAAAATGTTCATTAGTTAGAAATTATTCTCTATAGGATACAAGGCAGCAG